>NC_073382.1:43367167-43667167 GCF_028641065.1 Leucoraja erinaceus | reverse complement strand
TTTTTTTCTTCATAGGAATACATTTTTCTTGAAGGTTATACAGTATACTCTTAAACGTACACCACTGCTCATGTACCGTCTTATTCTTGAGTCTGCTATCCCAGTCAACTTTGATCAGCTCAGTCCTCATACCTTCATAATCCCCCTTATTTAGACTAAGCACCCTAGCCTGAGTTTCAACCTGCTCCCCTTCTATTTGAATATGGAATTCGACCATATTGTGGTCACTTGTTCCCAACGAGTCCCTAACTATGACATTTTTAATTAATCCTGCTTCATTACACAGGACCAGATCCAAGATTACCTCCCCCCTTGTCGGTTCTGTGACATACTGTTCTAGGAACCCGTCTCTAATACATTCTATAAACTCTTCCTCTAGTCTACCCTGCCCAGTTTGGTTTGCCCAATTAATATGAAAATTGAAGTCCCCCATGATTACAGCAGTTCCCTTTTTACATGCGTCAACTCTTTGCAGATTTATGTTCTGACTAACAGCGTCACAGCTATTTGGAGGTCTATAAATTACACCCACTAGTGTTTTTTTCCCCTTATTATTCTCTATCTGTACCCAAGCTGTTTCACTATCCTGATCCTTCAACGCAATATCCTTCCTCTCTATTGCCGTTATTCCCTCCCTTATTAAAAGGGCCACCCCTCCTCCCTTTCTTTCCTGTCTATCTTTCCTAATTGTCGAGTACCCCTCTATATTTAACTCCCAGTCCTGATCCCCTTGCTGCAATGTCTTCTTAATGGCCACGATATCATAACTATATATACTTAATTGCACCGTTAATTCATTTATCTTATTACGAATACTCCGTGCATTGAGATAAAGCACTTTCAGATGATTTTTACTACCCTTCCTTTCCGGTTTTGCCCCTTTTACATCTAAAGCTTTATCTTCACACATTCTGTCTCCTGTCACATTTTGACTTTCCGCTTCCCCACTGATACCCTGCTCTATTTCCTCTACCCCTGCCGTTATTACCCCCCTTGATACCTCCCCCCCGCTACTTAGTTTAAAGACCTCTCTACTGCCCTAGTTATATGATTTGCTAGGACCCCAGTCCCAGCCTCGTTCAGGTGAAGTCCGTCCTTACAGAACAGATCCCCCCTGTCCCAGTACTGGTGCCAGTGGCCCAAGAAACCAAACCCATTATTCCCACACCAGTCTTTGAGCCACGCATTTAGCTTTTTAATTTTACGTACCCTCGCCGATTTGGCCCGTGGCTCAGGTAGCAATCCGGAGATCAGTACCCTCGAGGTTCTGCTTTTTAATTTATTCCCTAACTGCTCAAACTCCTTCAGCAGATCCTCCTTCCTCGTCCTTCCTATGTCATTGGTCCCCACATGGACCACGACCACTGGATCCTCCCCCTCCCTCTGCAAATTTCTCTCCAGCATCGCAGAGATATCCTTAACCCTAGCACCGGGTAGGCAACACAGCCTTCGGGACATGTTCTGCTGGCCGCAGAGAACCTTATCTACCCCCCGAATAATACTATCCCCTATCACTACGGCATTTCTTCTAACTCCCCCCTCTTGAATGGCCTCCTGATCCACGGTGCTGCAGCCAGGTTGCTCATCCCTCCCACAGCCCCCTGATCCCGTCCTTACATTGAGTAAGAGCCTCGGTCATGCTCGTCAGGGACAAGGGCTGTGGCTCCTGCCGCATCTCCTCCTGGTTCCCCCTACCTGCCTCGCTTATGGCCACACCTTCCTTTCCTTGCTCACTGCCTACTGAATTAGTTAAACTGGTCGGTGTGACCATCCCCTGGCACAAAACATCCAGGTAATACTCCCCCTCCCTGATGTACCGCAGCGTATGAATTTGGGTCTCCAGCTCATCAATGCGGAGCTGGAGTTCCTCTAGCCTCAAACACTTACTGCAGCTGTAGGGATTTTCTACATGAATGGTGTCGACAAATTCCCACATCTCGCAGTATTGGCACATCTCCTGACCGCCCATCTTATATAAGTAATTAACTGGTCCGATTTAAGAATCCCCTACTGTATTGATACACCCCTTATTTATATAATCCTACCTCCTATAAATGGGAAAGTACTCACCCCAGCCGTAAATTACCTACTGGTTTGGCTGTCTAGTGGTAATTCCGTCCGCTCTTCCTGTCTGGTCCACTGCTCCCTTGCAGTGCGTGGCAAACCTCTTTGCCTCTGTTAGTCTCTGTTAGTCTCTCGAGCCGCGGCCATAATCCTTAGCCTCTCAAGCGTATTGCGTGGTCTCCTCTCCTCAGCCTCCTCTCCGAAGACTCTCGAGCCAAAGACTCACACTTTTCTCACAGGGCACTTCGCTCACTCACTGCCATAATCCTTAGCCTCTCAAGCCTCTCTAATAGTGCAAATACACAATCAATGTCCCCAAGTTAATATAGTTCAGAGCTTATTTTGAGGTTGTAGTGTTTAATAGCCTGATTAAATTTCTCAATGGTCCAATGGTTCTTTATTGCCACGTGTGCACAGTACAGTGAACTACTTTTGCACAACCCACAAATGCACAGTCGCCATATTTTGCCGCTGTTTACAAAGAAGAAGAAAAAAGAAAAAGTCCAAAGTTCAAAAGTCTAAAGTCCGGGGTCCACATATCGGACGTACTGGACGCCCCTGATCGTGGCAAGCCCAAGGCCCGTGATCCAACGTCGCTCTCCTCGCCCGACCACCTCTGTGTCCCACGGGGTGCCTCTTGCAACTGGCCTTGAAGGCGCTGGAAGCAATACCCTCTCCCACTGGCCCACTCCTGGTGTCCGTCGTCATCAGCGGCTCCCTCCTCCTCCTTCTCCACTCTCCAGGGCCGGGTTTCCCCTGCAACAGTCACACACACACGGGCAGGCGGGCGGGCGGGCATGCGGGATTTCTCCCCGGCGGCTGCGGTTCTGGCAACAGACGGCGTTCTGCACTGTCTGGGGGGAGAGGGCGAGTGGGTGTGAAGGGGAGAGGAAGGGGGGGGGGGGGGGGGGGGGGGGTGTTGTTACTGATCTGAACTCACTGTGAATGAAGTCAGTGAAAGCGGCGGTTAGAGAGTGTGAGGCCTCGTATCCTCGGTACTTGTGAGACGCCGGCTCTGGCTGTTCCCCGCTGCTGGAAAAGCAGCGGTTGAAGATGCGATGTTTGGCTTGAGGCAGCGTGACAGAGCCGGGCCGGGCACCAGCGGCAGGGAAAAATGTCGCCGTTTTTGGAGCAGAGGCGGGCGTCAGCAGCCGTTATGGTCGCTGGCCAGCAGGAGGCGACAAAATGAGTGAGGGGGGGGATGGGGGATTTTATTAAAAAATGGGTACATAAAAAGTAAAAATGTTTTGAGGAGTGCAAAATTGAATGTAAAAGTGAATGAGCTAGCGACATGGAAAAAATGACGGAGTTTCATGACGGAGTGCTGGCGGACCAATGAATCAAAGGCCGAATCTGGCACCCACAAACACACACACACAGAAACACACACACACACACACACACACACACACACACACACACACACACACACACACACACACACACACTCACGCACACACACACACACACACACACACACACACACACACACACACTTTTAATATATAGATAGATAAAAGCACCATTATATAAAAACTAAGATCTGCAGATGCTGGTTTCCAAAAAAGAGACAAAGTGCAAAAGTAACTCAGCAGGTCAGGCAGCATCTATGGAGAATATGGATAGGTGACGTTTCAGGTTGGAATTCTTCTTCATTCTGAGGAAGAGTCCTGACCTGAAACGTCACTTTTCCATGTTCTCCAGAGATGCTGCCTGAACAGCTGTGTTACTCCAGCACTTTGTTTTATCTTCAATTAAAACTGATAACTTCTTGCATTCCAATCAATTATGATTATGAATTGAAATCAGAAAACTCTGTACTGCATGAATACAATATTCTATCTCCCTATCTGATAGTCTTGCAGTGTCTCTGTGTGAGACTTTGTTAACACCAATTTGCACTGTTCCCTTTATTCATTAGCAACTGGGTTCAGAGAATCCAAACATACGTTGCATAGAGAATCACATAATCTCTCAGCACATAATAAGGCAATTTGAACCATCAGTTTCTGTTTAGTTCCACAGCCAAGTCATTTTCCTATAATCCTTGCAAATCAGATGTCTTCAAATACATTTATAGCTCACTTTATTTGAGCTGTTTGAGGTTGATTTGGAACTATAACTTCACACGAGCAGCAATGAAGTAATCTGGTGCAATAGTCTATCCTTTTGTTTATACAATTATTTCCGAGTGAAGGAACCCACATTCAGCTAAATGTATATGAACCAGTTACTTCATCAAGAATTTCTCCTTTGTTTGGATCAATCCAGTGAATTAATTGCTCATACTGTTTGTCCAGTAATAATATTTAGATTTAATTTTATTATTGTCACGTGTACCAAGGTACAGTGAAAATATTTGTTTTGCATGCTGTCCAAACAGATCCGATGGTTATAAAATCCTTGTTCAATACGTACCAGGGCCCCATCCCCGACCTCTATCTCCGTTACATTGACGACTGCTTTGGGGCCACCTCCTGCACCTACACACAACTGACTGACTTCATCCACTTCACCACCAACTTCCACCCGGCACTCCAATACACCTGGACCATTTCCGACACTTCCCTACCATTCCTTGACCTCACCATCTCCATCGCAGGGGACAGACTACAGACCGACATACATTACAAACCCACTGACTCACATGGCTATCTGGACTACACGTCTTCCCACCCTGCCCCCTGTAAAGACTCCATCCCCTACTCCCAATTCCTCCGCCTACGCCGCATCTGTTCCCAGGATGAGACATTCCATACCAGGGCATCGGAAATGTCCTCGTTCTTCAGGGAACGGGGATTCCCCTCCGCCACCATAGATGAAGCTCACACCAGGGTCTCATCCATACCCCGTAACACTGCTCTCTCTCCCCATCCCCGCACTCGCAACAAGGGCAGAGTCCTTCTGGTCCTCACCCCACCAGCCGGCAAATACAACACATAATCCTCCGCCATTTCCGCCACCTCCAACGTGACCCCACCACTCGCCACATCTTCCCATCTCCCCCCATGTCTGCCTTCCGCAAAGACCGCTCCCTCCACAACTCCCTTGTCAATTCTTCCCTTCCCTCCCGCACCACCCCATCCCCAGGCACTTTCCGTTGCAACCGCAAGAAATGCAACACCTGTCCCTTCACCTCCCCCCTCGACTCCATTCAAGGACCCAAGCAATCGTTCCAGGTGCGACAAAGGTTCACCTGCATCTCCTCCAACCTCATCTACTGCATCCGCTGGTCTAGGTGTCAGCTGATTTACATCGGGGAGACTAAGCGTAGGTTGGGCGATCGTTTCGCCGAACACCTCCGCTCAGTCCGCAATAACCAACCTGACCTCCCGGTGGCTCAGCACTTCAACTTCCCCTCCCATTCCCAATCCGACCTCTCTGTCCTGGGTCTCCTCCATTGCCAGAGTGAGCAACAGCGGAAATTGGAGGAACAGCACCTCATATTCCGCCTGGGGACCTTGCGTCCGGATGGCATTAACATTGAATTCTCCCAATTTTGCTAGCCCTTGCTGCCTCCTCCCCTTCCTTAACCCTCTAGCTGTCTCCTCCCACCCTCCCATCCGCCCGCCCTCGGGCTCCTCCTCCTCCCCTTTTCCTTCCTTCTCCCCCCCCACCCCCCATCAGTCTGAAGAAGGGTTTCGGCCCGAAACGTCGCCTATTTCTTTCGCTCCATAGATGCTGCTGCACCCGCTGAGTTTCTCCAGCAATTTTGTGTACCTCCGATGGTTGTAAAATTGGCTTGATGGAAGACGTCAGAGGATAGTGGTGGAGGGTTATTTTTCCGATTGGAGGCCTGTGGCCAGTGGCGTGGTCCCTTGTTGTTCATCATTTATATTAATGATTTGCAGAAGAACAGAAGGTTTAGGTTTATTATTATCACCTGTACTGACCTACAGTGAAAGCATTGTTTTGCTTGCTATTCAATCAGATCAGATATACCACACATAGATACAATCAAATCAAACTCAAGCACAATAGGTAGAGAAAGATGAAGATACAGACTGCAGAACATGGTTCTCAGCATTGTAGCACACCAGTTCCATAGACCAAGTCCAATGTCCGAAATGGGGTAGAGGTGAATTTGAGAGTACACTAGCTTATAGTTATTGTTGTACTCAAACTGAGCTGCAATTTCAATCAGCATATCAAGCTGCATTTCACTTCTTATTTTGTTATCCTTGCCCATACTATAGCAGAGAGTTTTTCCTACATGCAATCATACAGGAGACCTGAAACTGCAGATGCTGGAATCTTGATCGAGTGCTGGAGGAACTCAGTGGATCAGGCAGCATCTGTGGAGGGAATGGACAGATGACATTTCGGGTCAGGATCCTTCTTCAGGTTTATGGAGTAGGAGGGAGGGTTGCGGAAACTGGGAAAGAGAGGTTGGGCTGGTACCAGGCCTGGCAGGTGAGGTGGACACAGGTGGGGGGAGGTGGTGGCAGTTGGAGAGAGTGAGTGACAAAGGCTGGAGGTGCAAAGGGGACAAAAGAGTGTCCGATAAGATTAAGAGGAATTAAATTAAATCTGGAGGGTGGGGTGTTGGTGGAAGGGGATGGGGAAGGGAAGTAGGCAGATATAAAAGGGAAAATGACACTGAAGGATGTGAGATAGCCGCACGTAGGGGGATAAAGGAAAAGGGTGACTGGGGGGTGTGGCAGATAGTGGGAGAAATGTATACACACTGGGATGGAGGGAGAGCAGGGGAAAGAGGGAGGGGGAGGATTTGTTGGAGGTTGGAGATTACTTGATATTGGAGGTGATACTTGTATTTGGTATCACTTGAAATTGTAGAATTCATTGAAGTAGTTAATTCTGCAAGTCAAGAGTCCAAATGGTGCTTCTACAGATGATTTCAATGCACAACTGCTCTAATTGCCCTTCCCCCTATTTTCAACGTGCCAACCAGAACACATCAATTTGCAAAATATAGAACTTTTTGTATAGAAGAAGAAATTGTCTGCCTCTGTGTCAGAAAAAGGAGTATTGCTTTTATCATCGACTACAAGCCGGAAGCATTGCATACTAATCAGACCAGATACACCAGGCTTTGAAGAAATACACACGATGTTCACTTCTCATTTACATCAAAATTATGCATGAATGCAACTTGTTTGCTGTGACTAAGTGGGTCAACAGAGCAATAGCATTGATGGCTGTTGCTTTCTTGTTTGAGAAATAAAAACGAGAATAGCATTTTGAAGAAAATGTATTAAGAAGGTGATTCTATTGTCATGAAGTACCAGCAGCGGGTGAATATGTATAGGATAGTTTATCTATATTGCTTTTCCGTAATGTTGTTCTCCAATATCTTCAGCAGTTCTATAAAACCACACCAGCTTCATTTATTCCTCACTCCCTTGATACCTTTCGCTGAAATAAAAAAATCTGTTGATCTCAATTGTTAAATTTCAGTTATTGCTTTTTGGGAAAATAAATTACATATACCCTTGCACCTAAATATGATAAAGTGACTTGGAATGACATAAGCTCTAATTTTTCAGATTATTTCTTTTTATTCAGATCTCTCACAAGGAAAAAAAAATCTCTGAATATATCCTATTAAATTATTTTATGATGTTAAAGAATAAAACTAGATGGAGGGTATAAAAATAGTGATGTGCAATTTAAGCAAAATATTGGCTCAATTTAACATCCATAGGTAAATGATTCCATTAGATAAATGATTCAAGTTTTTTCTTCATTTCAGCTCAGCTATCTTGTTATGTGAAACCAATTTCATTAGGCATCAACACAATTTTTAGATATTTTCAACAAGGTCTAAAACATGGAATCAGAATTTTACAGCAGAGAAACGCATTATTCGATCCAATCATCCATGATGCCTATCTAATCTCATTTGCCTACATTTAGGCCCTTATCCTTAAAACATATCCCTATAACAACATCTAAAAGACATTTGGACCGATATAAGAAAGGATTAGAGGGATATGGACCAAATGTGGGCAGGTGGCATCTTGGTCGAATTCTCTGCCACAGAAGGTAGTTGAGGCTAATTCATTGGCTATATTTAAGAGGGAGTTAGATGTGGCCCTTGTGGCTAAAGGGATCAGGGGGTATGGAGAGAAGGCAGGGATGGGATACTGAGTTGGATGATCAGCCATGATCATATCGAATGGCGGTGCAGGCGCGAAGGGCCGAATGGCCTACTCCTGCACCTATTTTCTATGTTTCTATGTTTCCATGACATGGACAAGTTGGGCTGAAGGGCTTCTTTCCATGCTGTAAGGCTCAATGATTATATTATTGGTGTCAAATACTGGAAATAAAATAAAAAAAATATAAATATTATAACAAAATACATAGATCTGATGTGGCAAATTAAGATAGTGAGTGAACTTGAACGTGAAGCAGACAAGGATGCCATTGGCAACCTTTGTTCGTTTAGATCATCACGTTTTAATTAATATTAAATCATGCCAACCTTCATCATGTTTCTTTCCCACAATGCTAAATGTTACAAAAACGTAATAGATTAAGTATGTATAAATGAAGAAGTGGCTGCTCCCTATTTACAGATGTAGAAATTCCATCTTGGCAATATATATACATATAGCAGCTTCAATTATGAGTTTTACAATCATTAGGCTTTGGCATTGAAATGTTCAGTGCTGATACACATCTAATTTTATTTGTTGTGTGTTTTATTGAAATGTAAAGAGTGTGATAAAAGCAGTGAAATGTAACAAATTACATATGTCACTTCGGAGAATATTTGACCGCACACCGATCTGAGGTAAATTTATATACAAAAAAGTATACTGTAGCGGCGCCTGCTAGCGCACGCAGATATCGAACCCGGCGTTCGGAAGCCGCGGTCACGTGACTCGGGAGGAGCTGTTGTTTTCGCGCGGTTTTTCACTTGCGCGCGTTAGTTCAGCGCTGACCACCATTGTGGGCAGACGTGTCTGATAAGCCTGTATGCTGGATATCAAACTTTTGAATAAAGATCTGTTGGAAACTCCAGTAGTCGTTTCTCAGACCACTAAAATACGTTATATTTTGCAAACTGACATAGTTAATGTCAACAATGAAACACCATATTTAGTTCATAACTTCATAAGTTAAAGGAGCAGAATTAGATTATTCGGCCCATCGTCTACTCCACCGTTCAATCATGGCTGATATATCTTTCCCTCTCAACCCCATTTCCTGCCTTCTCCACATAATCCCTGACACCCATACTAATTAAGAATTTGTCAATCTCTGCCTTAAAAATATCCATTGGTCTCCATAGCCATCTGTGGCAATGCATTTCACAGATTCACCATTTATCAAAATGAATCTCAACCTGAAAATAATCATAATCTTACACAAAAAACAAATTTAAACATCAGGAAAAACACTCTGACCAAAGGATCTCAAATGATCAACAGAATTGTACAATGCATTTAATGTTTGACTGGCTCATAATATGCTATTCAATTACTCTATTTGATTAATTGATTGAAAGCCATGGGAACAGGCTCTTCTGCCCACTGAGCCCAAGTCAACTGTTCACACTGTTTCTATGTTATCCCACTTTTGCATCCACTCCTTACACACTGGGGACAATTTAAAGCGGCCAATTAACCTACAAACCCGCACTGCTTTGGAATGTGGGAGGAAACCGAAACATTCCGGAGGAAACCCACACGGTCACATGGAGAATGTGCAATCTCTGCACAGACAGCACCCAAGGACAGGATCAAACCTGGGTCGCTGGTGCTGTGAGGCATACTTTTTGCCTCATTATCTGATTTTCCAATAAGAGAAAGTGAAATATAAATTCTTTATATTTCAAAAAACTACGAAGCTTCCAATGCATAATTTAAAATTCTAGGGCCTGGTTTTATTCTGTTGTGTGCATTGCAGAAATGGTGTCATAGTGATAGGCTTTTGATTCCTAAATTCTCCACCAGATGGAAGTGGAGCCCACACTAAATACATAGTTTTGTTCACATTAAGTTCTCTGGTTTTAATGGTCCTTAAAATAGATCTGTAATTAACATTTCCTTGGAAATTTGAATATATAATTATTCTGGGATTTTATACATCTTTAAAGATCAATTTTGCATTTAACAGAACCTATTTAATGCGCAGACCTGCCAAAACCAAAGTAATCAGGCTGTTGGTACGATTCAGTTAAGAATAATCTAAATTACGACATATTTTTATCCAATTGAATTTTCTTTTTAATTGTCTCTTTTTGTGTGATGCTGTAAAGAGCAATGGCTTTACCCCAATTTTCTCAGATCAAGGATCCATATTTTCATTTTACCCATTGAATTCATAAAATGTACAGTTGATCTGTCAAAAATTGAAAGGAGGTACGGTATCTTAGTATTTCAGATGCAGATCTCTTAGCAGAGCTGAAGAATGAAGATTTATCTATGACGTTCTAGCCTGCCATATTGACTGCTGATATTAACCTATTTTAACTAGTTTGGTATTTTCAGTAGGCAGAGAAATTCTTTCACTACCAATAATGGATGAAACATTTCAGTTTAGCATAAGCAGGATTTAATTTTCACTGAATGCAAAGTACAGCACCAAACTGTTAAATGTCATGTTACTAAGAGTTCAGGTGTCTTCCTGTGAGGCAGAGTAGAACTGCTACCTCACAATAGACAATAAACAATAGACAGTAGTCAATAGACAATGGACAATAGGTGCAGGAGGAGGCCGTTCGGCCCTTTGAGTCAGCACCGCCATTCCCTGTGATCATGGCGGATCATCCACAATCAGTACCTTGTTCCTACCTTCTCCCCATATCCCTTTACTCCTCTATCTTTAAGAGATCTATCTAACTCTCTCTTGAAAGCCTCCAGAAAATTGCCTCCACTGCCTTCTGAGGCAGAGAATTCCACAGATTCACAACTCTCTATGTGAAAACGTTTTTTCTCATCTCCGTTCTAAATGGCTTACCTCTTATTCTTAAACTGTGGCCCCTGGCTCTGGACTCTCCATATATCGGGAACAAGTTTCCTGCCTCTAGCGTGTCCAAACCCTTAATAATCTTAAATGTTTCAATAAGATCCCCTCTATTCTTTCTAAATTCCAGAGTATACAAGCCCAGCCGCTCCCTTCTATCAACATATGACAGTCCCGCCATCCCGAGGATTAGCCTTGTGAACCTACGCTGCACTCCCTCAATAGCAAGAATGTCCTTCCTCAAATTTAGAGACCAAAACTGCACACAATACTCCAGGTGTGGTCTCACTAGGCCCTGTACAACTGCAGAAGGATCTCTTTGCTCCTATAATCAACTCCTCTTACCCTGCATCCTCACAGCATCCTCCTCACAGTTCACCCTGCCACCCAGCTATGTGTCATCTGAAAATTTGCTAATGTTACTTTTAATCCCTTCAACAAAATCTGAGTCCAGCAACCTTGTTCTGCATAGGGGCCAGGACGCATGCCTGTGAGCAGATGGCGGGCCACATCTACCACATGTTCACATAGATCCCGCCCCTACGAGAACACCACCCAGAGCACTGGCCTCTCACAAACATGGTGCACATATGGACTATTGCCTTGGCTCTGTCTTGAAGACGGTGGCTCAAATACTCATACTCACTCGTCCCCGGCCTATTGACAACCGCGACCCCGACAGTGAAGCCCAGACACAGAAGGTGCGCAGCCATGCCGGTGGCTTTGCGCAGGATGCCGTACAGCCAGAGCTCGGCGCTCGGCGGCTCCGCAATTGCGGCCGCCAGCACAGGTCTCCTTGTGTGGGTGGCGTGACTCACGTCGCAGCGGCCTCTGCAGTCCGTTTTGTCTTTTTGTTATTTTTGTCCCGTTTTAATGTCGTTTTTATTATTTTTTTGATGGGGTATGTGTGGGTGTGTGTGTGTGGGTGGGGGGTGGGGGGGGGGAAACTTTTAAAACCTTTCCCCTGCACGGAGAACCCGACCTTTTCCCTGTCGGGTCTCCGTTGTCGTTGGGGCTGCAACGTGGAGCGGCCTCCAGCAGGAACGACCTGGGGCTCCAGTCACGGAGCTGCGGACTTACTCACCATCGTAGAGCTGGCCGAGTCCGGAGCGGGTGGAGCTGTGGTGGCGCGCTGCTGTGACCGGATCCCCGGAGATTTGGGGGCTTACCGCAGGTCTGGCAGACAGTAATATCGGGAGCCCGTGGGTCCCTGGTGGGAGACCGCTTTTCGAGGCTTCTGCAACGGCGACTTCTCCCGCCCGAGTAGCGGGGTCAAGGATGACCTGGAGCGGGGCCTTACATCACCGCCCGGCGCAGCTTCAACGGCTGCTGGACTTTGCTAGCACCCGCCGGGGGCTCCAACAACAAGACCCGGAGCGTGGCCTTGCATCGCCTGGCGTGGCTTTAATGGCCGCGGGACAATTGCCATCGCCCGCTGGGGGCTTTGACTCTGACATCGGGAGGGGAATGGAGAGTGCAGGGGAGAGATATGTTTTTTTGCCTTCCATCACAGCGAGGAGGAGATGCGCTGTGATGGATGTCTGTGTAAATTGTGTTGTGTCTTGGGTCTTTTTTTTCATGTGTGTATGACTGCAGAAACAACATTTCATTTGAGCCTCTATGAGGTTCAAGTGACAAATAAATTGTATTGTGTATTGTGTTGTGTGTCCTTGTGTCGCCGCACCTGGGTGCCTCGGGCCCGGGAGGTACCTGAGATGAAGGAAGTTGCGGGCCTGATGACGACGGAAAAAAAAATACACCTGTGGGCTGGACGATTTCGGGTTATGGGCCGCATTCGGCCCGGGGGCCGTAGGTTGCCGACCCCTGATCTAAATCATTAATGTATATTATAAATAGCTGCGGTCCCAGCACCGAGCCTTGTGATACCCCACTAGTCACTGCCTGCCATTCTGAAAGGGACCCGTTATCCCTACTCTTTGTTTCCTGTCTGCCAAACAATTTTCTATCCATGTCAGTACCCTACCCAAAATACCATATGCTCTAATTTTGCCCACTAATCTGAAAGTCCAGGTACACTACATCCACTGGCTCTCCCCTTGTCCATTTTCCTAGTTGCATCCTCAAAGAATTCCAGAAGATTAGTCAAGCATGATTTCCCCTTCGTAAATCCACGCTGACTCAGACCGATCCTGTTACTGCTACCCAAATGTGCCGCTATTTCATCTTTTACAATTGACTCCAGCATCTTTCCCACCACTGATGTCAGGCTACCTGGTCTATAATTCCCTGTTTTCTCTCTCCTGCCTTTCCTAAAAAGTGGAATAACATTAACTACCCTCTAATCCACAGGAATTGATCCTGAATCTATAGAACATTGGAAAATGATCGCCAATGTGTCCACGATTTCTAGAACCACTTCCTTAAGTACCCTAGGATGCAGACCATCAGGCCCTGCGGATTTATCAGCCATCAGTCTGCCCAACACCATTTCCTGCCAAATGTGAATTTCCTGCAGTTCATCCGTCACCCTAGATCCTCTGGCCGCTAGTCCATCAGGGAGATTGTTTGTGTCTTCCTTAGTGAAGACAGATCCAAAGTACCTGTTCAGCTCGTCTGCCATTTCCTTGTTCCCCATAATGAATTCATCTTTTTCAGTCTTCACGGGTCCAACTTTGGTCTGAACTAATTTTTTCCTCTTCACATATCTTTTACTATCCAGCACCAGAGACCTGGGTTCTAACCTGACCTCGGGTGCTGTGGTGTTTGCATGTTCTCCCTGTGACCATCAGCCCACTTCAATTTCCTCCCACATCCTAAAGAGGCGCAGGTTAGTATGTTAAATTCCCCTAGTATGTAGGGAGTGCATGGGAAAATAGGATAACATAGAATTCATGTGAACGTGTGATTGAATGTCAGCTTGGACTCGGTGTGCCGAAGGGCCTGTTTTAATACTGCATCTTTCAATAACTCCATGATAAAACCACGGTCCTGCTCATGGTTTTAAAAGAATATGATCATAGAACACAGAACAGTACAGCACAGGAACAGGCTCGATATATATGCCAAATATGATGCCAATGTAAACAGTTCTCTGCCTCCTGATCCATGTACTTTGAGCACTATTGCGGGGCGTGGACTTAACATTGGAGCTAATCCCTTGCCTGGGATCGCTCCCAAAGCGACCACCTTCCCATCAAAAGCTTGCAGTCTTCGGGAGAGGCCGAGTCGGGAAGCTCCAACGTCGCGGAAGGTTCGACCAGCCCCGACGTGAGGTTCAATCGCCTGGCGCGGGGGAGCTGACATCCCCCCCGATGCAGGAGCTGATCGCCTCGACACGGAGGGCCTGTACGCCGCCGGCTACGGGAGTCAAGATCGTCCCGTCAACAGGGGCTCGAGGCCCACGACCGAGGAAGAATTATAAGGGAGGACTTGAACTTTATTTCGCCTTCCATCACAGTGAGGAATGTGTAAGAGTCACTGTGGTGAATGTTCATGTTAAAATGTGTTTTTGACTGATCTGTGCTTTTAATTGTATGACTGACCTGGCCAATGAACTTCCTTGTATGTGGCGAATAAAGTGTGATTCTGATTCTGATTCTGATTCTACTTCCCTTCAATAGTGGCATTTAAGAGACTTTTGGATAGGCACATGTATATGCAGGGAATTGAGGGATATGGATCAAAAGGCAGAGGTTAGCTTAACTAGGCATTATGTTTAGCATAGAGATTGTGGGCTAAAGGGCTTGTTCTTGTGCAGTTCTGTTCCATATGCCTATCCAAAAGCCTCTGAAATGCCACTGTCATATCTGCCTCCATCATGAACCCCGACAGCGTGTTCCAGGCACCCACCTATTCATCTTCCATTTTTAATGATGTTTATTGCAAATGCCAACAGGATTTCAGTGCATTGTTGACGATGGTATAAAACAGTACTGATAATTATTAATGCTTCAGTATGGATGTCATTGTGCATTATCTCATTGCTCATTGGTATTTACGATTGGAGCCACTGTCAGCAAAACTAAAATGAAAGCAAACTGCAAAGCTGAATAAAATAGGAACAAAGAACTTTTAATATCTGAGCACGATCATCCATGTGTCAGAATATTTTTTGCCAAGATTGACCAAGTGGCAAATTGAATTTTGGTACTAATGTGTGTTTTCTTCTGATTTTCATCAATTTGAGTTATTCACCCGTCCAACTTAGCTGGTAACATTTTCCCATTTACAATTAAAACGTGCCATTTCAGGGAGTCAAGCACCAATACTCTGTATGCTTCAGACCCATTTAATATATCTGTGCATGAAGAATTTAAACTATATAAATTATCTTCCCAAAATAAATTTATGTCTTATAAAGCTTTTATGTCAAATATACAATGAATTTCTAGTATTTTATCAATATAATTAATTCTCATACATTACAGATGAGTCTGTAACACATTGTTTCGCTGTATAATTTTACATTATCACTCATCCTCTCATTACCAGAGTAGCAGTACTAGTTAGCAGTGAACATTTTTCAAGTGTAATCATTTATGAAATATACATTTATAAATTGCAGAACTAATATCTTGAATGTGATGGAATACTCTCTACATCTTCACCTCTCCTTTCTAGCTTCCCCCCCACCATGCCAATCAGTCTGAAGAAAGCTCCCAACCCGAAGCCACCTGTCCATTCTCTCCGCAGATGCTGCCTGACCCGTAGAGTTCCACCTGCACTTTGTGTTTTTCTCAAGATTTCAGCCTGCAGTTTCTCATGTCTCTGTTTTATCTAATTTTCTGTCAAGCCTACCCCATTTTCTTTTCCATTTACGCCATTCTCAGAACTTGTGCGGATTGCCTGGCAGAGGTATTTACAGACGTCTTTAACTTCTCACTAATCCTTTCTGAGGTCCATAAATGCTTGAACGTGCTTCAAGAAGTTCACTAACATCCCAGTGCCAAGGAAAAGTAAGGTAGCATGCCTTAATGACTACCGTTTAATCAATAAATCAAAGACTTTATTGTCATTCAAAAATACATAAACAAATGCAAATCTGAACGAAATTTTGGTGCATCTGGCTCACCGTGCAACATAAAAGTAACGAAAGGATAAAATAGATAAAAAGATAAAATAGGTAATAGTGGCGGCACATTATATGGAATTCAAAAGTCTGATGGCTCGGAGGAAGAAGCTGTTGCAAAACCTGGCCGTTCTGCTCCTTATACTGCAATGCCTTTTGCTCGAGGGCAGCAGAGTGAACAGTCCGTGATGGAGATGTGTGGGGTTTTTTATAATGCTGTTGGCCTTGGACAAGCAATGTTTGCACGCAATGTCCCGGATTAAAGGAAGAGAAGTCCCGATGATTTTTTCAGCTGTCCTCACTACTCAATGCACAGATTTCCAGTCGGAGGCTTTGCAGTCCCCAAACCAGACAGAGATGCGGCTGGTCAAAATGCTCTCTATGGTGCCCCTGTAGAAAGTGGTGAGGACGGGATGGGGGAGGTGAGCTCTTCTCATCCGGCGCAGAAAGTGCAAACGCTGCTGCTCTCTCTTAACTAGTGATGCGATGTTTAGTGACCAGGTCAGACTGTTCATGGTCTGCACCCCCAGGAAGTTAGTGCTACTGACCAACTCCACATCAATGTCATTAATGTGTAGTGGTGTATGACTCTGCCGGTTTCTCCTGAAGTCAACGATGACCTCCTTGTTTTGTCAACATTCAGGATCAGATTGTTCATGTTGCACCAGTTCACCAGTTGTTTCACCTCCTCCCTGTAAGCCAGTTCATTGTCGTCCCAGATAAGTCCCACCACTGTTGTGTCATCTGCGTACTTCATGATGTGGTTTGTACTGAACCTGGCACAACAGTTGTGGGTCATCAGGGTAAACAGCAGTGGACTCAGGACGCAGCCCTGATGGGAGCCGGTGCTCAGAAAGATGATGTTGGAGGTGTTGTTTCCAACCCGCACTGACTGGGGTCTGTCAGTGAGGAAGTCCAGTAGCCAGTTACATAAGGGGGTGCTGAGGCCCAATCAACCCAATTTGCTTACCAAGTGCTGAGGGATGATTGTATTGAACGCTGAACTAAAGTCCTCGAACAGCATTCGCACATATGTGTTCTTCTACTCTAGATGTTCCAGGCTCAGGTGGAGTACGGAGGATATGGCATCCTCTGTGGAGCAGTTTGGCCTGTAACCAAACTGGGACGGGTGAAGTGTGGAGGGGAGTCTGGAGGTAATATGGTCCCTGACCAGCCTCTCGAAGCACTTCATGATTATGGGAGTGAGTGCAACAGGGCAGTAATCGTTGAGGCATGTTATTGTGGATTTTTTTGGCACTGGTATGATGGTGGCAGTTTTGAAACACGATGGGCCAACAGCCTGCTTCATCGAGGTGTTGAAGATGTCAGTGAGGGCATGTGCCAGCTGATCAGCACATTCCCTGAGCACCCGACCTGGTATGTTATCAGGGCCTGCCGCCTTCCGTGTGTTCACTCCTTTTTGGGTCCTCCGGACATCCACTGTATCAAGACTGAGTGCTTGTTCATCATAGTGAGGAATACCTTTCCTCACAGGGGTGTTGTTGAATGCCTCGAACCATCCAAAATATTTATTGAGTTCATTGAGGGAATTTATGTTGTCTTCACAGGGTGGTGGAGCAGTCTTATAGTCCGTGATGGTTTTTATTCCCTGCCACATGCGCCTGGTGTTCATGGGGTCATGAAAGAAGCTCTGGATTTTCTGACCATGGGCACGCTTTGCCAGCCTGATGACTCGGTTCAGGTTGGCTCTTGTGGATCTGAGTGCCACCAAGTTACCGGATTTGAATGTGGCATTTCGTGCTCTCAGCATTCCACATACCTCGGGGGTCTTCCAGGGTTTCTGGTTGGCCCGTATAGTGATGGTCTTGGTGACACAGACATGCTCTATGCACTTTTCCATGTAAGCAGACACAGTCGCAGCATACACCTCCAGGTTCGTGTGTTGATTGTCAGTTGCAGCCTTCTTGAACATGTCCCAGTCCGTGCACTCAAAGCAGTCCTGTAATGCTGTCATAGTTCCCTCTGGCCAAACCCTAACCTGCTTCACAGTAGGTTTTTCTCTGGTAAACAGGGGCCTGTATGCAGGAATTAGCATCACAGAGATATGGTCTGAGGAGCCAAGGTGGGGGCAGGGAACTGCCTTGAATGCCTTCTTGATGTTTGTAGAGGTTAAGTCCAGTGTGTTCACTCCCCTGGTTGCAAAGTCCACATGCTGGTAGTAATGTGGGAGAACTGTCTTCATGTTGGCCTGGTTAAAATCCCCAGCAACAATGAAAGCACCATCTGGGTATGTAGTTTGCAAGTCGCTGATGGAACGATAAAGAGCATTCAGGGCCTCCTTAGTGATGGTTATGATAGTAAATTCCTTGGGCAGATAGAAGGTTCTGCACTTTATTTCCAAAAACTCAATGTCTGGGGAGCAATGATTTGAGACGCAATGAGATCAATGATTTGAGACACACCACCACCCCGGGATTTCCCACTGAGAGCGCAGCTCCTGTCGCCGTCGGGAACAGAGAGGTTTAACCACGTCTCTGTTAAGATCAGGGCGCAGCAATCTCTCACCTCCCGTTTGGTTGCCAAATCCAGCCTCAGGTAGTCCAACTTACTCTCCAAGGAGCGGACGTTGACGAGCAGAATAGATGGAAGCGGTGTTCTGCAGGGGTTAGCGTTTAGTTTCGCCGTCAGCCCCCCCGCGTGCCGCGCTTCTACTTCCTGTTGCACCGTCCCCTCCTAGTGCGGGCAGTGCTGGTAGGAGACTCCGCAGCTTCGTAGGCCGCTGGTTACAGCCGACGCAGCAGTCCGAGATTCGGTAGAGTATCCAGAGTGGCCGGATCCACGACCGCTGAACTGCTGGATGCACGCAGTTCCAACACGAACCGACAGCCACCATGAACAGGGACCATCAAACACTCCGGACTAAGTACGTTTTTAACTTTTAAAATTCTATTACTCTCGAGAGCCAGTGCAGCCGAGCAGGGCGCCGCCATTTTGTTGTTTAGTGGATCTGACATTAACCATCATGAAGTGCTTTGAGAGACTGGTGATGGCACACATTAACTCCAGCCTCCCAGCCAGCCTTGATCCATGGTAGCTTGCTTACCGTTGCAATAGGTCCACAGCAGACACCACCTCTTTGGCCCTAAACCCGTCTTTGGAACACCTAGACAACAAGGATTTCTACGTTAGACTTCTACTTATTGACTATGGTTTCATCTTCAACATCATAATTCAATCCAAACTCATCTCTAAACTCCTGGAAGTAAGAATCAACATGCTTTCTGACACTGAATTCTTGCCTTTCTGATCCATGGACCACAATCAGTGAGGATAGGTGACTACACCTCCTTCATAATAATTCTCAACATCGGAGCCCCCCATGATGTGTTCTGATTCCCCTACTGTACTCCCTATAAGGTAAATGTATGGCATGACTAAAGTGCTAGAGTAACTCAGCTGGTCAGGCAGCATCTCTGAAGAACATGGATGGATGATGTTTCAGGTCGGGACCCTTCTTCTGACCCAAAACATCACCTCTTCATGTTTTCTAGAGATATTACCTGATTCGCTGAGTTACTCCAGCACTGTGCCATTTTTTGTGTACCAACATCTCCAGTTGCTTGTACCAACTTCACATTATTGTTCTAATTGCTTTAAAAATATTGAGAACACTGTAAACACTATATATTCATGATCTCACAGTATACTAGGAATTTGTGAGTAATCAGAGAGCAGTCTCTTTTACTTCCACCAAAACATTGTCATCCTCAACATTACATGAGCTCTCATGACACAATTTGAAACCTCAACAAAGGCAAATAGCTGGATCATAATACTAGAACTCAACTCTTAACTTCCAATTTTAAAATAATAACTCAAACACCATTGATGATTCAGCATCTAAATAGCTGTCAAATTGATCATTAATACAAAGTGTCCGGCTGAAATGACAGCTGTGTTGAAGTAAAAACCATTAAAAATAAGGTGAATGGATGCCATGACTAAAGTGATCCATTTGTGAATTACTCATCTATCATTTCCTGCTAATGCAGCAGTGGGGGTGAGTTAATTATATTTTCAATGCTTTGCTGGGGCTCAAAATGAATGTTCGATGTGAAACAGATCCAATCATCTTTGAAGAGGGCTCCTTGTTGATCTGTAAGCTTGAGTTACTGGATGCGATTTGGACTTCTGGTGTTACTACAATTCCAGTCATAGTGATTCTGCCTAAATGGAAATAAAAGAATAAAAGAAGCAGTTAAAAATTATTCCTTGCTTTCATGGAGGGCTTCTTTGTCCTAAAACAAAACATCACTTATCCATGTTCTTTCGAAATGCGGCCAGACCCGCTGACCTCCTGCTGTGCTTTGTGTTTTCCTTTGCTTGATAGTCTCATTTGCAGGACCGCCCATTGCAACAGGTGAAACGTACACCGACCCTAGAGTGATAGAGCCATGCAGCATGGAAACAGGCCCTTCAGGTCAACTCGTCCACATCGACCAAGATGCCTCATCTAAGCTGGTCACCGCATTTTGCCCACATCACTCTAAATCTTTCCAATCCTTATACGTATCCAAGTGTCTTTTAAATGTACCTGCCTCAACTACTTCCTCTGGCAGCCCATTCCATATACCAACTACCCTCTGAGTGAAAAAAATGTCCTTCTGCTTTGTATTAAATTTTTCCCCTCTCAGCTTAAATCTACATGCTCTAGTTCTCGATTCAGGAATAATACTTTGACATTCCTGGCCAATGAAGCTTCGTGTTTATGATTTCATTATTTGTTATGGATCACTGAATTATTATCAATCTTCACAAACATCGTCCAACTAAACATCAATGGGAGGATACTATACTGGTGGGTTCAATGATCAATTAATCTAAACCTCCTGGCCAATGAAGCTCCGTGTTTATGATTTCATTATTTGTAATGGATCACTGAAGCATATTCTCTTTTAAATGGAATGGTGTTTTATTTTAATAAATGATCTCACTAATGCTAAAAATATATTGACCAGCAGTGTAATGCTTAAATGCCCTGGAAATTCACTCGAATTGTTCTACAATTTTGTGTGCCAAGTGATGCTGATTTAATTAAATATGAAATGTAATAGAAAATCACGGACTTGCTGTGAGCTACTCAGCAACGAATGATTTTCCATCAAGCTCCTCGTGCATCTTACGTACTGAAGACAAAGAAACCTGGGTGTATGGCCCCCTAAAATCAAATGTCAATCGAGTCATGTTTAATTATCATAATTACTGACAACAGGACAATGCAATTCTTACTAGCTGCAGCTTGACAAGCCTGCAAATGTTTTTAATTAATAAATTAATAATTATAATACTAAGTTGGCATGGTATTGCAAAACCGAAGTCCATAGTACAACCAAAGACACAATCCTGAGAAGATCATAGTTGCCAAGGTTAGTGTTGTGCAGTGTTCAGGAGCCTAATGGATGCTGAGGAGAAGCGGTTCTTGATACAGATGGGTTTCTCTTGGATAGCCTCTTCCAATTTTACTAGAATTTTGCCTTCCAATTTGCCTTCCAACTAGATCTGGGGGAGTTCTCCCCACCATGGGTACCATGTAATCCCATGCTACCTGCTCCATGGTCGGACAGTCGGTGACTAAACTGATTTGACAGGTGAGGAGGGGGCTGTGGACCTCTAGCAGGACCAAAAACAAGACCTGTCAAAGGGCGGATGAACTTTTAGCGAGCCAACAGCCATCCACACATCAGTAGAAGTTGCGATCACAGTTGTATATAACATTGTAAGGAATGATTATAAAATACACACACCAAAATCCAATACTTCCAGCGGCGGAAGTCCGCAGGAACTGGAGGACAGAGATGTGTGGTGCGACCGTCACCATTCCCGTTGTAAACCAGCACCATTGCGTTGCTAATGTTTTCAACGATGATGATGATGATGATTATAAAAGCATTTGGGAATAGTTATTCACAGAACCATTGCCGAGACATTGATTCGGCCACAGTTTTAACAGACTGTTCAAGGTCCAAGAATCGGCTGTAAAGAAATCCATTTGCAAACCAAGTGTATATTTTACATGATCCTGTGCATGGGAAGTGTGGTAGGATAGGGGCTGGGCTATAGAGTGATCAGAGGGAGACAGAGACCTGGGAATCAGGGATTAGTTTGTGGGGAGTTAGTATGTAAATTGAAGGATGAAGTGGTGAGTTGAGTAGGTTCAGAGAATCTGTGAGCAGAGAGGTTAGGAATCAAATGAGAAATAGAAGGGACTCAATGGGTCAGGCAGCATCTCTGGAGGACATGGATAGGTGACGTTTTGGTTTGGAAATCTTCAAACAGATTGTATTAGGGGGAAGAAAACTAGTAGAGAGGTGGGGACAGGTCAAAGCAAGCAAGTGATAGATGGATACAGGCAGTGGCGTAGGGTGGGTTTTGAGCGCCCGGGGCAGTTTAAAGTGCGCCTCCTCATTAGCGGGGGGGGGGAGGAGAGGGGGGGGGGGAGAGGAGGGGGGGAGGAGAGGGGGGGAGGGGGAGGAGGAGGGGGGGGGAGGAGAGGGGGGAGGAGAGGGGGGGAGGAGAGGGGAGGGGGGGAGGAGGAGAGGGGGGGAAGGGGGGGAGAGAGGTATAGAGAGGAGGAGAGGGGGGGGGGGGAGGGGGGGGGGGAGAAGAGGGGGGGGGGGGGGGGGGGGGGGGGGGGGGGGGGGGAGGAAAAAGGGAGAAGGGGAAGGGGAAAGGGGAAGGAACACACATTTTTTTGGTCTCTTCCTTCGGGGGATGCAACTTCTTTTGTCGCATCCCCCGTCTCCACCTGTGCCGAGGCCTAATGGCGGAGCTTGCGGCCTCGGAGCTGGGGCAGAGGCAGCGGCGGCTGGGACAGCGGCAGCGGCGACCAGAAGAAGGGGACAGCGACGGCCTGGCCTCGGAGCTGGGACGGCAGCAGCAGCATCGACAGCAGCAGCCTGGCCTCGGGGCTGGGGCAGTGCAGCGGCGGCCTGGCCTCGGAGCTGGGGAGGCGGCAGCGGCGGCCTGGCCTCGAAGCTGGGGCGGCGGCCTGGCCTCGAAGCTGGGGCGGCGGCCTGGCCTCGGAGCTGGGGCGGCGGCTTGGCCTCGAAGCTGGGGCGGCGGCCTGGCCTCGGAGCTGGGGCGGTGACCTGGCCTCGGAGCGGGGACAGCGACAGCACAGCATGGCCTCAGAGCTGGGGTGGCGGCAGAGGCGGCTTGGCCTCAGAGCTGGGGCGGCGGCAGAGGCGGCGGCTTGGCCTCGGAGCTGGGGCGGCGACCTGGCCTCGGAGCGGGGACAGCGACAGCATGGCCTCGGAGCTGGGGCGGCGACCTGGCCTCGGAGCTGGGACAGCGGCAGCGGCCGCCCGGCATCAGAGCTGGGACGGCGTCGGAGCGGCTGGGACGGCGGCAGCGGCTGGGACGGCGGCAGCAGCAGCGACAGTGTCGGCCTGGCCTCGGAGCGGGGACAGCGACAGCGGCCACACGGCATCGGAGCTGGAGCAGCGGCAGCGGTGACCTGGCCTCAGAGTTGGGACAACGGCGACCAGAACTCAGAGCTGGGGCACGTTCCGGCGGCAGCAGCCACTCGACCCGACCGCGGGCCCAGTGGACGACAGCAGTTTTTATACTCACAGCTCCAGGTAACCCCTCCTCGCTCCAACGGCTCCCCGGGCCTCTTAATTTAAAAAAAAAATGTATCCAACAATTTTTTTGCGCCCCTAAAAATGTAGCGCCCGGGGCAACCGCCCCTCTGCCCCCCCCCCCCCCCCATGCTATGCCACTCGATACAGGTAAGGGAAGTTTGAGTCTTTTACCAGAGTAGGGGCATCAAGAACCAGAAGACATAGATTTAATGCAAGTGAAGAAAGTAGAAACCTGAGCAGAATATTTTTCACACAGTGGGTGGTGAGTATATGGAATGAGCTGCCTGGGGAGATAGTTGAGGCAAATACTATAACGCTATTTAAAATATGTTTGGACAGGTACATGGATAGGAATGGTTTAGAGGAACATGGGCCAAACACAGACTGGTGATACAAGTGTAACTGGGACATCTTGGTTGCCAAAGGCAAGTTGGGCCAAAAGGCCTGTTTCCATGCTATATGGCTATGACTTTAGATTGATGGACAAAGACCAGAGGTGAAAAGAAAGCATAAGGCTGTGAGATAAGGGGAGAAGAGGCATGAAATGTGAAGCCAGGAAGTGATATCAGTGGAAGGGAACGGGGAGAAGGGGAAAGGGATAGTGGGCGAACTGGATGTGCATCCAGGAGGGGGACTGGTAGGCCAGTGTCAGGTGGTTGATGGTGGATGGCTGTGATCAAAGCAATGGTCAGATATCAGAATTCCAGAGTGAACAGAAGGGTGGAAGAAAATGCCCATGTTCAAAGGATTGGGTTGGGTTGGGTCAGCAAATTGGCAGTTGGGGATGTTGGGGTTAGTGGATTGACGAGCAGAGGCTGTGGATACTCTGAGAAGAACTATTTTAAATATTACTTAAAAGTAATCTACCTGAGATGGACTTGGGAATGTCAAAACAGATCCCACATGCACTGCAAAGTTCTGTTTCTGCAAGACACGCACACTTTGTCCATGGCGATCAATTTAACATTGGACGTCTCATTTGTTTGCTTATGACCCATAGTGCTCTAAACCTTTCCTATCCATATTTTTGCCCAAATGTGTAACAAACTAATAATAAAAAAGGATAATATCAACAATTCTAAAACAATTGGAAATCACGATTTTGGAATTGTTGGTATGCCATACAGTCATTAAAAAACACTGGTCCTAGATATGGTGGTTTGCAAATAAAACACATACTTATTTTCTCCTGGGGGTTCTATACTGAATTAATTCCACACAGTAAAATGAATACTCTGTCCAGACATTCTAGGCCAATTATTCACCTTGGGTGATTAAAATAACATAATTATTGTCACGTGTACTGTGAACAGCATTTGTTTGTGTGCTGTCAAATCAAATGAATACATGAATACAATCAGTCACCTGTTCAGAGAATTTCATTCCTAATACAATATTTCTGCAGCAAAGGTCCCACCAATAACCATCCCAAGTTAAATGCACCCTGTTTCCTGAGACGATAATTCACAACTAAGCCTGGCAAAAGTGGGGAAAAAACCGTTAGAGAATTATTGTGCATTCTGGCACGTGGATCAAAGTGAATGAAAGCTATAATGATAGGACTGGAATTAGAACAGTCCTTGTGTTCTGAGCCAAAACAATGAAGCTGCAAGTCATTAAAGCTACACAGCCTTGTCCTTGCAGTCTGAAAGTATCATTAATCTTCAGTAGGATGTTTCCACAGGAACCTGGATGCATGCAAACAAAACAGCTATAAATTAGTCCTATCTCGTTATTATAAGAAGTGACCGTGAAAGGAGCGGAAATTGGACTTCCGTCATCTCTATCTCTCCTGCAAATTTTGTTGTATCCTCTCCACCTTGGTAATAGAGATGTATAGCATGGGAAAGGCCTTTTGGTCCACCATGTCTATGCTGACCAACTTTGTGTATAAAATCATGAGGTGAATAGATCGGGTGAATGAACAGAATCTTTTAGGGTAGGGGAATCTAGAACCTGAGGACATAGGTTTAAGGTGAGAGAGGGGAAATGTAACAGGAACTTGAGGGGCAACCTTTTCACACAGAGGATAGTGGGTATATGGGATAAACGGCCAGAGGAGGTGGCTAAGGCAGGTACTATAACAGCATTTAAAAGACACTTACAGAGGTACATGGAGAGGAAAGATTTTGAGGGATATTTGCTAAATGAGGGCAAATGGAACTAGCTTATAAAGGGCACTTTAGTCAGAGTGGGTAAATTGGGCCAAAGGGCTTATGTCTATCCTGTGTAACTCTATGATTCTAAGTTGGCATACTAAGCTAGTTCCATTTGCCTGGATTTGGCCTATATCAATCTAAACTCTTTTTATCTGCGGACTATGACGATAATCATCGTCAGCTTAGCTGTGGAAAGGCTTGGAGCAGTGGAGAAGAAGCCTGCCAGAACCACCATGAACCAAAGAGCAGCAAAGATCAAGATCCGACAGGAGCTGAAGTCCCTCAAGAAGCCATACAAAGAGGCCAGCGAAAAGCAACATCACCCCCTTGGCTGATTTTCGAACCATCCTGAGGAAGAAGCTGCTGACCCTCCGTAGAGCTGAGTGGCACCGAAGACGCCGGAAGGAAACGAGTATCCTTCACAGCCAACTACTTCGGCTTCACTAAACAACTGCTCGGACAGAAGCGCAGTGGGAGTTTGGCTTGCTCTAAGGAGGAGACCGGCCGGCACATCCAAACCATCTACAGCAACCATGTCAAGCAGCAGGAGCTGGGCCAGTGCAACATCCTGATAAAACCACCTCCACCCATCAAGGAGTTTGATAGTAGAGAGCAAATGGTCCAGCGATTCAGTACAGGATGAATGGGCGGGGATCAGAACAGTAGACATTCTGTTGGGGACCCTCTCAGTAGAATTTCTCAAACACCAGGTACATTAAGTTTTTATACTTTTGGGATTAAAGGCAACAGCAGGTGATACAATACAATTTCAATAGCCACAATGATATTGGTCACTTATGAGTGTGATAAAAAAAATTCCATTGAATTGCACATTTACAACATGAGCACATTAACTAACAAGGCATCTCTCTGAAAGTTCCAACACCTTTGGTGGGACAAAGTCATTTATATGTGATGGTCTATAATAGGGGGCCTCCAAACTTTTCAGCATGAGGGCCACACACATCTACACACACACCCACCCACCCACACACCCACCCACACACACACACCACTATTTACAAAGTTGCCCTTTTAATCTCAAACTGATTACTGCTTGCAATATATACATTATAGCAGGTTTTCTGAAGACTGGATTTTGATTCAATTAATGCCTGCTTTATCCGCAAAATTTTGTAACCTCTGAATAACCCCTAACAATTGTACAGGAGATATGGAAGACATTTTTTATTTTTAACGTGTCTATGAGAGCCATTGAAACAGAATGCCCTTAACCTAATCAATTTATGCTCATAGGCTAACAT
Organism: Leucoraja erinaceus; assembly: GCF_028641065.1. NCBI lineage: Eukaryota > Metazoa > Chordata > Chondrichthyes > Rajiformes > Rajidae > Leucoraja > Leucoraja erinaceus. Next base: position 43,640,109 of record NC_073382.1, on the reverse strand, counting down.
TGCTGTAATCAACTTTCACCAAAAATTATAGAAATATAGAAAATAGATGCAGGAGTTATCCATTTGGCCCTTCAAGCCAGCACCGCCATTCAATATGATTATGGCTGATCATCCAAAATCAGTACCCATTTCCAGCTTTTCCCCCCATATCCCTTGATTCCCTTAGCCCTAAGAACTAAATCTAACTCTCTCTTGAAAACTTTCCGAAGATAACTGCCGAGACCCACCGAGTTACTCCAGAACTTTGTGCTGTTACTCCATCTTTGTGTCCATCTTCGGTTTAAACCAGCATCTGCAACCAGCAACTGCAGCTCCTTCCGACACACTTTGTCTTAATTTGTTGACCTTCCCATTTGTTTGGTGTATCATCACATCGCCTTCCAATGATTGACGTACAAACCATTCAATTGCTTTCCATTTAAAAATAGTACAGCACGTCCATTTTCTACTAGTGTGGAGGAGCTCACATTTTTTCACTTCACATCCCACCTACTCCGTCCTTGCGTATTCACTTCACCAGTTTTATCCCCCCCCCAAAAAAAATGTATCTGTATATTCCTTTCTACTCACACTCAGTCAGCTTCGTATCATAAGCAAAGATTAATATATTTCACTGCATCCTTTCAGTAAAGTCATTCATACAGATAGAACAGCACAGCTCTAATATTAATTCCTACTGTACTCCACCTAGTTGTCACAGCTTAACAACCTGAAAATGACCTGCTTATTCATATTCTGATCATTATGCTCTGATTTTGTACAATAATCTTTTACTGAAGGGGTTTGAAAGTGCACCAACAAATGAATAATTTAGTCACATGTCATTTCTTTTTCATACATTTCATGCCAACTTTCACAATCCTATTACTCATTGCTAAATGCTCTTATAACACTTTCTGAATCATCAAATCTAGCATTGTCCCTACTTCATTGTCATGCTAATTGATTTCCAGTTCAATTTTCTCTTCCTTTCTTTAAAAAGTAGGACTACATTTGCTAGTTTCCAATCAACTAGCCCAGGCATGTCTCCACCGCCACAAAGACAGTGTGCAAATGACTCTGCCATCGTCTTATATTCCCACTTCATTTCTCTTAATTGCTGAGAACCACACATTGACTCGCTGAACTTTTCTTTTATACACATCCATTGCAACTTGTTGGGAACACAAATAAAATGAGTTAATTTAAATTGTCAAATGCCATTAAAGTAAAAAAAGAGGAAAAGTAATCGAGGCACAGCTGTTAACCATCAGATCAAAAAGAAAAAGGTTCAAATCTATATATCTACCTTAACATATCTATCTATATCTATTATATAAAAGTCAAATCCGTCCGCCGTCCGTCCGCCTGCAGTACGGATCCCTTCCTGCCTTTTGATTCGTTCCCGCCGTGCGATGTCACAATGCCCAATGCTCGCAGATGTCCAATCGGGATGGATCCATTTACATATGCCTTTGCACCAGCCCCAGCCCCTGGTGACCGTGTCATCGTGTGATGTCACAATGCCCAATGCCCAAAGACATTATTGCCATAGAGGGAGTACAGAGACGGTTCACCAGACTGACTCCTGGGATGGCAGGACCTTCATATGAAGAAAGACTGGATAACCTCGGCTTATACTAGCTAGAATTTAGAAGATTGAGGGGTGATCTTATAGAATCTTATGTTTCTATGCTTCCCTCTCCTCACCCCTCTCCCTCTCCCTCTCCCACCCATCCCTCTCTCTCCCCCACCCCCCCCTTCACTCTCTACCCCACCCCCCCCTCCCTCGCCCCCCGCCCCCTTCCCCTATCCCCTCTTCCATCACTCCCGCTACCCCCTCTCCACCTCCCTCCCCACTCTTCCACTTCTCTCCCCCTTGCTGCAAGCAAACAGGGCCTTCGGCTGAACTTGCTTATGGCAACCAAGTTGCCCCGTTTACCCATATCCTACCTACCTGCATTTGGTTCATCTATCTATCTATCTATCTATCTATCTATCTATCTATCTATCTATCTATCTATCTATCTATCTATCTATCTATCTATCTATCTATCTATCTATCTATCTATCTATCTATCTATCTTCTATCCATCTATTATATAAAAGTCAAATCCGTCCGCCTGCCTGCAGTACGGATCCCTTCCTGCCTTTCGATTCGTTCCCGCCGTGCGATGTCACAATGCCCAATGCTCGCAGACGTCCAATCTATCTATCTATCTATCTATCTATCTATCTATCTATCTATCTATCTATCTATCTATCTATCTATCTATCTATCAAACTCATCTATCTATCAAACTCAAATCAGTCCGCCTGCAGTACGGATCCTTTCCTGCCTTTCGATTCGTTGACGGCTGCTCCTTCCTCAGCTTCCAACACACTTCGAAACAATGTTGCAAGACAGGAACACTGAACTTTTCACTGCTGCAGCAGGCAGGGATTTTTTTTTAAAGAGGCAGGGCAGTGCTGGAATCTTACTTTTGAGAACGGCTTCAGTTTCATTGGAGGAGACGGGTGCATGGTGGAATATTGGGTTGGGGGATCACACCATTGGGGGAGCAACGGGTCTGCACTTGGTCTAGTATATATATAAAACTCAAATCAGTCCGCCTGCAGTACGGCTGCATTTCTTCCTTTGATTCATTGCCACGCCCAATCCAGACGCTCAATCTCCGAGATATTTTCCATTTCGGTAGAGATTTCGCTTTTCTTTCTAAGTATCCGCTCCTCATTTCATTTCGTCGTGTTGAAGTACATGTTTTTAATCAAATCCTTCTCCCCACCCACCCCCAAGTATTTCAAAAATAAACAGGCTTCTCCATTTACATGTCAGCTTCCAACACACTTCGAAACAAAGTTGCAAGAGAGGAACACTGAACTTTTCACTGCTGCAGCAGGCAGGGGAGGGCTGCAATCTTACATTTGGGAACGGGCTCAGTTCCAATGGAGGAGACGGGTGCATTGCGGAATATTGGTTTGGGGGATCACACCATTGGGGGAGCAGACCCAACGGGTCTGCACTTGGTCTAGTTATTATATAAAAGTCTGTGGCTGCCGCCTGCCGTCCGGCTGCCTTTCTGCCTTTTGATTTGTTCCATCGTGTGATGTCACAATGCCCAATGTTCGCAGATGTCCAATCGGAATGGATCCATTTACATGGACGGCTGCCGGCCACCTTTCCTCCTTTGATTCCCTGCAACTCCGAAACCAGATGCAGAATCGCTGACATCTTTTCCATTTCGGTAGAGATTTCACTTTTCTTTCTAAGTATCCGCTCCTCATTAAATTTTCGGGGGGTGGTTAATGTGAGTTTGATGCCGCAGCCCCCCCCCCCCCCCCCCCGCAAACGCCGTTGGTCTAGTACTTATTAAAAGTCTGATCTTGTACGTGTGTATATGTGAGTGTATATGTGGTTGTCTTTATATCTTCGCATAAAATACGTAGTAACGATAACATTTTTACATATTCTGATTAACATTTTTCCCCTCGAGGCCGAGATCACCTTTTCTGAACATTTTATACTTTATTTCTTGACATTATCGATTAAAAGTAAGTAAGAAGTTTAAAACCATCAAAAGACTGAAATTAAAACAACCAGTTTTCACTGATGATGTCACAATGGCTCGGCTAACAGTGATCGACTTCACTGAAGATTTTATCCTATATTTCACGTTATTTGCGATTAAAGTTTAAAAAATGCCAACTTCCACAAGAATGTTTCATATTCTGATTCACATTTTTCCCCTCTAGCTAGAGAGCACCTTCACTTAACATTTTATGCTTTATTTCTAGACTTATTACTGATTAAAGGTAAAAAAGAATCAAAATACTTTGAATGTAAAACGACCAGCTTCAATTGATGACTTCACAGCTAGCAGTGATCAGCACAGGAACACTGAACTTTTCAACCCTCAGGAGGGGGAGGGGGCAAATTGTTATTGCAACACGCAGGGCACGTGCAATTGGGGGCTGCGGGTAGGGAACGGGTGCGTATGGGGAGCAGACCCAATGGGTCTGCACTTGGTCTCGTACTTATTGAAAGTCTGATCTTGTACGTGTGTATATGTGTGTCAGCCACCTGCCATCAGGTTAGGCAAGGTGGGCAGTGCCTACCCTGACTAAAATTATCAAATGGTAATTATTAAATATAAATAGTAAAGGCACGGGAGAATTATGCCTACCTAAGAGATGTCTTAGGTAGGCATAATTCTCCCGTGCCTTTCATCCGCAGTACATGTAACACGCATAAATATGTGCAACTCATGTGCTGCCGACGCTGCTTCAAGCCTTCAATGACAACGGTCTATAAAGGCAGCTGAAATTTTGCCTTTGCACCATGGACTGCATACATGTGCTGCGCAGCATACTTGGCGGGATTTTCAAACATGGATTGTCATTATCTCGAGTATCTTAAGAAACAAAGAGAGAAGAAGAATGGAGTTCGTGAACAAACAATGTGGTAAGTAAATTTCCTTGAGCTACCGTATTTCCTGGGGTCCAGGGGTCGGCAACATCGCCTGTGTGCCCCGGGACTGGCTGCAGTTCCCGGATCCCTCATGTCCCTGGGACTGGCTTCAGTTCCCAGGTCGCCTGCCCCGGGTATGGCTGTGACACCCAGGTCAGCTGCGTGCCCCTCGAATGGCTGCAATTCCTAGGTCGGCTCGCTAGCCCCAGGTCTGGCTATGACACCCATGTCGGCTGCGTGCCCCTCCCCTCCCTCCCATCTACCGCCCCTCTCCCCCCCTCTCAACTCCCTCCTCTCCCTACCCCTTCCCCCTACCACCCTTTGCCTCCTCAGTACCCTCCTCTCCCCATCCCCCCTCCACACCTCCCTCCTCCAACCCCATCTCCCTTCCCCACCACCCCCCCTCCCTCCTCCTCTCTCCCCCCTCCCCCACCCCTCTCTAACCCCCCTCTACCACCCCTCTCTACCCCCCCCCCCCACCCCCTCTCTCCTCCGGCGACGACCGGGAAGACTGTTCCACTGTGGGTGTTGGCTCTGGTATTGATGATAATCCCCAATCAAAGAGTAAATTCAGATATACAGCATGGAATCAGGCCTTTCGGCCCAACCTGTCCATGCCAACCAAGATGCCCCATTTACACTGGTCCCATTTACCCATATTTGGCCCATATGCCTCCAAACTTTTCCTATCCATGTACCCGTCCAAGTATCTTTTAAATGTTGCCTCAACTCAACTCCTCTGGCAACTCGTTCCACATACCCACTACTCTCTGAGTGAATAAGTTGCCCACAGGTTTGTATTAAATCTTTCCCCTCACCTTAAACCTATTTCCCCTGGATCTTGACTCCCCTACCCTGGGTAAAAGATTCTGTGTATTCCCCTCATGATTTTATACAATGTTGAACACTTCCTTCTGAACCGCCAGCCACAGGCAGCACAATCTGGTCCATTACCTGAATGCTTAATATGTTCAACCTCTGCAGAGCAGCAATAACAAAATCAATAAATGTTGAATTATATAGCCTTCCAATGAGAAAAAAGAGAATGCAAGTCAGCCGATGCAATGAGCAAACTATGCAATGCTCTGATCTGATCCCAGAAGGAAAGAATTTTGTAGTAAGAAAGAATAAGGATATCATTTCACTTTGACAACCATTATTTGAAAGCAGCATGAATAAATCCTCAAAGGGGAAATGAGAGCTGAATATCTTGAATAATTTCACAGAATCCTATAGCACATAAGCAAACCAACCACAGTCTGAATTCCAGAGAGAAGACATCTACCAATCACCCTTTCTCCCTCACCTGTATCCACCTATCACTCGCCAGACTTTCTCCTACTCTTCCCCTCTTCCAGCTTTCTGCACCCCCTCCCCCACTACAAATTGGACTGACGAAAGATCCGAACCCAAAATGTCACCAAAATAATCCCCAGAGATGCTGCCTGACAGATAAGTTACTCCAGCACTTTTACCTATTCTAGCCAGGTCAGTTGTTGCGGGGGAAATATACAATTAATTCCACAATCCCAGTCCTTCCTAAAGCCATACTTGCATAGCTTCTTGATATTTATTCAATTCCCTTATGAAAGCTGTTGCTGAATCTGCTCATGACAGACCTTTCAAATTATAACAGGTTGCTGCATAAATAAATTCTCCACCGCTCCCAATTCCCCTGCTTTGGTTACTAATTATCAAAACTCGGAAATCTGTGCATAGCAAATCCCCACCTAGTCCACCATTACACCAGTCAAAACAGCTTCTCCTTATTCATTGTCAAAACAACTCGATTTTGAACAGATCTATAAATCACCTTACTCACTCGAGAGTTCAATCCCAGTTCTCTCAAGGCTTGGCAATCCCTCATCACTGGAAATAGGATCTGCTACGAGCATTGGACTGAAAGAGCCACATGGCAGTGTTCAGCACGAGCAAAAAACTGTTGTTAGTCTCAAAAAATGACCAATATGTTGTGGATAATGGAGCAAAACACAATCTTCCGGAGGAACTCAGAGGGCCAGGCTGCCCAGAGGAAAGGTCTTGACTCGAAAGATTGGTACAGAAGGTTGAAAGTGCATACCACCAAACCCAGGAAACGCTTCATCCATGTGGATATTGGACTCTGTCTATGAAACTGATGCACTACTGATGGACTGATGCACTACAATGCTGAGAACTATATTCTGCACTCTATATCTTTACCGATGTTTTACCGATTGTTCTTGAGTTTGACTTGGTTGTATTTATGTATAGTATTATCTGATTTGATTGGATAGCACGCAAAACAAAGATTTTCACTGTAGCTTGGTACAAGGGGCTATAATAAACCTAAGCCTAAATTAATTCAAACAATCGCTTCACAGCCCAAGGAAATTGAAATCTTGGTCCCGACACAAAACATCACTATCCATGTTCTCCAGGAATGGTGCTGACCTGCTGAGTTACCCCAGCACTTCTTGTCTTTGATTTTGTAAAACAGCATCTGCAGTTCCTTGTTTCTACACAATCCTAATTCTACCTATGGCAGCACAGTGGCACAGCGGTAGAGTTGCTGCCTTATAGCGCCAGAGACCTGAGACATACAGGTTTGTAGGTTAATTGACATCAATAAAAATGTGTAAATTATCCCTCGTGTGTAATTTTAGCATTAGTGTAATGGGAATCACTTGTCCACGTGAACTCGGTGTGCTGAAGGGCTGTTTCTGCACTATATCTTTAAAGTAAAGTCTACCTCAGCAGTGGAACACTACGGACTACCTCTTGCGCTACCATGGACTTCTTTTCTAATTATATTTTGCAGTATTGTGTTGTTTTCTTTGCATAATGTTTCTCACTGTTACGTATGTTTTATGTTGAGTTGAATGAGTCTATGCACCTGTGATGCTGCTGCAAGCAGGTTGTTCATTGGTCCTATACCTCACAGTTCTTCTGCATATGACAATAAACTCAACTTGACTTGATTTCAACAAGAGCATTTAGAGGTTTCCTTGCTGTTTGATGTTACTATTTCAATTGTCCAGATGGTCATCTCAATAACTTTTGTACCATATTACGAGCCAAGAGTGTTTGAATGTTTAATTTCAATAGCTTCATTTATAGTGTTTACTTTGATATTTTGGTAAGACAAATGTGTAAAAGACACATCTGAATGTTCAAACACCTTTGCTGGTACAAAGCAATTCATATCAAGAGTGTTTAATTGCCATATGCACCAACAACAGGACAATGATATTCTTACTTGCTACAACTTTACAGGCCTGTAAACCTAATACAGATAAATATAATAAATTTTAAAAATCAATAAATTAATAACCATAATACCAATGGGAAAAAAAAGTTTAATTTAGCTTAGAGATACAACATGGAAATAGGCTCTTTGGTCCACCGAGTCCGCACCAACCAGCAATCACCCACACACTAATTTTATCCTCTGCACTAGGGATAATTTTACAGAGCCATTTAATCTACAAAACTGAACATCTTTGGAATGTGGGAAGAAACCGGAGCACTCAGAGAAAACTCATGCAGTCATATGGAGAATGTACAAACTCTGTACAGGCAGCGTTTGCAGTCAGGATCGAACTCGGGTCTCTGGCGCTGTAAGGCTGCTGCGCCACTGTGCTGTCCCAGTCCAGAGGTTTATAGTGGCTGAGATTGATGTTGTGTAATGTTCAAGAACCTGATGGTTGCAGGAAGAAGCTATTCTTGAACCTGGTAGTTTAATTTTATTGCCTCCACCCCTATCTGCCTTTCGCAGAGGCCGTTCTCCACCCCTTTCTGCATTCCGCAACTCCTGGGTTAACATCCCTTCCCACCCAAATACCTTCCCCTGCAACTGCAGGAGATGCAACACACCTGTCCCTATGCCTCCTCTCTCGACTCTGTCCAGGGACCCCAACAGTCCTTTCAGGTTATGCAGAGGTTCACTTGCACCTCCTCCAACCTCATCTATTGCAACTGATGTTCAAGGTGTGGACTCTCATACATCGGTGAGACCAAGCGCAGACTGGGTGATTGTTTCGCTGAACACTTTTGCTCAGTCCACCTCGACCTACCTGATCCCCCAGTTGTCAAACACTTTAATTCCCCTTCTCATTCTAACACTGACCTTTCTGTCCGTGGCCTCCTCAATTGTCAGAGACCATGTGCAAATTGGAGGAGCAGCATCTCATATTTTGCTTGGGCAGTTTATAACCCAGTAGTATGGATAATCATTTCTCTAGCTTCAAGTAACCCATGCATTTTACTTGATTTCAACACGAGCATTTGGAGGATTAGATTTCCTTGCTGTTTGATTTAACTATTTCAATTATCCAGATAAATTCCAGGTCATCTTAATAACTTTCGTACTACTTTAAGAGTCAAGGGTATTTAAAAGTTTAATTTAAATAGCTTCAATTATATTGTTAACTTCAATATTTTAAGTATGACAACTTAAAGTAACCCATGCATCCCCCTCACTCCATCCCGCCCCCAACCTAGTTGTACCAGCTTCAAATTCATCTTGTAGCGTCTCATTATCTATATTCGTTTTCAGCTAGGCCACAGTTAACAATGGCCTGTTTCCTTTATCATTGTTATTTTTTTGCATTTCTTTCATTCATTTGTTCGGTATCTTTCAACATCACCGTCTATATCTCTCATTTCCCTTTCCCCTGACTCTCAGTCTGAAGAGGGGTCTCGACCCGAAACATCGCCCATTTGTTTTCTCCAGAGATGCTGTCTGACCCATTAAGTTACTCCAACTGTCTATCTCCGGTTTTGGATTTCAGGCTGCTGAACCTTTTTCCCCAAAATTAACAGCAAGACGAGAGCATGGCTAGGATGGTGTAGATCTCTGTTGATATAGGCAGCCTTTTTAAAGCAGTGCCTCCTATATATTCCTTCCATAGAGAGGAGATCAGTACCTGTGATCCACCACACCCTGTAATTTCCATCATTCCTGGGCTTCGGAGTTGTCGAACCATGCTTTGATTCAACCGATCAGTGTGCTGCCATTGGTATTAACACATCCAAGGTTTTAGGGCAAATCTCCAAACTAAACTAAACTACCCTCATATAAGATTTATGGGGCATATGTGAATTACTAGACTAATCCCACCACATCAGAGATACATCTCTCTCAGAACCATTGTTCATGGGAAAGGACTAGAATTCTGGACAATCTTCCTTCTTAAGTAGTACACTTTATCTTGAAATGTAACCATCCTACTTATCAATACTTTCATCAAGCTAATGAATAAGTGTAAACCACTGATGTCCTCAGAATGATCCCAGAGGCAAATCAGAGCACTCAACTGTTTAATTATAATTACCACCATTGATCCCAATCATTTGTTTGGTATCGTTGACGCAATTTATTATCCAATTTACAGCTTCCCACTTTATCCCAAGGGGTTTTATTTGATTACGAATCTTTGAGAAATCTTAACAGCCTTTTTCTTAAAGCCAATCATTAAAACATCTAACACATTACTTCAATCTTAAAAAAAAGCTATTATGTTTTGGAGAACTCCAATTACCAACAAATACTCCAACATACCCTGTTTTTACATTCAAATTATTAACCTTACACTCAATAAAGGTAAGGATTTGCAATACGTCTTTCAGATTGGGTGGCAAGATAGCATGAGGACACACTTGGAAAATTGTGTTCAGTTTTGGTCACCCTGCTCTAAGGAAAGATTAAGCTGGAAAAAGTGTAGAGAACATTATATGTTGGCAGGATTTGAGGCCCACAGTTACAGGGATAGAATGGTCTGACAAAAAGATGCCGGCGCGAAACGTCTACTGTTTATGTTCTCAAGAGATGATACCTAACCTGCTGAGATAGTCCGTTATAGTTCTGCCTTCAACATCATACTCCAATCCAAATTCATTTCCAAATTCTGGGAACAGTACAGCACTTGGTGGAAGTATTGTTTTGGCAAGACACTGGAATGCTCCATCAGACTTGACGATAGCTGCTAATGTGCATAGATCGCATACTCAAGTCATCACTCGTGGCCTCTGACACCCAGAGGTTGTTCTTTAGCTGCTCAGGTTGGCTCAGATGTTCTTGGCACAGGAGACTGTCACATAATGAAAATATCACAACTGCTGCCAGGATATGGGGTGAATACCTGTAGAAAATGCCGCAAGAAATTGGGACCCCAGTTATTTACAATATATACTAGACTAAGTGGGACCCGTTGGGTCCCAGCATCACACAGGAGGGCTGGTCATCCAACGTAATATTTCACCTCTCCACCAATTCTAATATTGGTGGCCAGTTGGGGAGTGGGGCTTTCTGGACCGCTAGCATGGGTGTTGTGGGCTGAAGGGACTGGTTTCCAGAGGGCTAGTTTGTAAATTGTACGCCAAATGGATTCTTGGGCTGGCGTCTCAGTCAATCAAGCCTGTTGTGCTGGCAACTCACTCAGTCACGGCTGGTGGGCTGGTAGTTGACTCACAGCTAATCCTTGAAATTCTATTTCAAGCAGAGTATAAGGCCACCAAATTCAAGTGCAGTTTCTTACCACTTCTAGCAGGGTGCAAGGCCATTAAATTCAAGTACAGTTTCATACCATTTGAAGTAGGGTGCAAAGCCACTAAAGACTGCGAGTCGTGACCTCTCCCTCCTCCAACTTGCAGAGACTGAGCCACACCCGCATTTCTGGGTTTTATAACCTTTCAACTTCATGCCACCATTTGTAGTGCCTTTCAACTTAATGCCAAAGCACCCAAGCTACAATTTGCAGTAAGTAGTGTCTTTCAACTTCAAGCCAAAGCAACCAAGCCACCATTTGCAGTAAGTAGTGCCTTTCAACTTAAAGCCAAAGCACCCAAGCCACGATCTGCAGTAAGTAGTGCCTTTCAACTTCAAGCCACACCCAAGCCATCATTTGCAGTAAGTAGTGCCTTTCAACTTCAAGTCAAGGCTCCCAAGCCACCATTTGCAGTAAGTAGTGCCTTTCAACTTCAAGCCAAAGCAACCAAGCCACCATTCGCAGTAATAGTGCCTTTCAACTTCAAGCCAAAGAACCCAAGCCTCCATTTGCAGTAAGTAGTGCCTTTCAACTTCAAGTCAAATCTCCCAAGCCACCATTTGCAGTAAGTAGTGCCTTTCAACTTCATGCCACCATTTGCAGTAAGTGGTGTCTTTCAACTTCAAGCCACACCCAAGCCATCATTTGCAGTAAATAATGCCTTTCAATTTCAAGCACACCCAAGCCAAGCCAACCAGGGGGGGGGCAGGGGGGCGCTTTCTGGAGCGCTAGTATGAACCATTTTAGAACCAATAGACATTTATTTTTGTAAGCTTTAGAACCAATAGAGAAACTTTTTGCAAGCTTTAGAACCAATAGACATTTTTTTGCAAGCTTTAGAACCAATAGACATTTTTTTTGCAAGCTTTAGAACCAATAGACATTTTTTTGCAAGCTTTAGAAAGCTTTACCAATAGACATTTTTTTGCAAGCTTTAGAACCAATAGACATTTTTTTGCAAGCTTGAGAACCAATAGACATTTTTTTGCAAGCTTTAGAACCAATAGACATTTTTTTGCAAGTTTTAGAACCAATAGACATTTTTTGCAAGCTTTAGAACCAATAGAGAAGCTTTAGAACCAATAGAGAATCTCTGTAATTTTTAATCGACGGGAAAAATCCTCGGCACACATGCGGCGGAGGGGGGCACTGAGCGAGGTGGCCAGAAAATGACGGCAATAGGTGGCGGCGTTCTCTCGGAAATTGCAGCACAGATGGCCAAAACCGGTCAAGAACAGACTTTTAGTAATATAGATAGATAGCTTAACGATTTAGACGAGGGAATTAAATGTGACATCTCAAAGTTTGCGGATGACACAAAGCTGGGTGGAAGTGTGAGCTGCGATGAGGATGCTGTGAGGCTGCATGATGACTTGGATAGATTGGGTGAGTGGGCAGATGCATGACAGATGCAGTATAATGTGGTTAAATGTGAGGTTGTCCACTTTGGTGGCATAAACAGGAAGGCAGATTATTATCTGAATAGTGTAAAAAGGGGAACGGGGTACAGATTTTAGATGATCAGCTGGCTCGAAGGGCTGAATGGCCTACTCCTGCACCTATTTTTCTATGTTTCTAGAAAGCATCTCCAATAACACGTCAACTGAGCAGAAGGAACGGAATTCCCTTCAGTTCACAACAGAGATGACATATAACATTTGAATAATGCATGTACAACTTGAAACAGTTTGCAGCATGCAGAAATGTGGAATAGGAGCAAAGCTTTATATTCCCTCTGCCCTCTGGCAAAATTGTGTGGGATTTACCCAGTTAGAAAGAACTCAAGAAGCTGCAGAAAGTGGTAGACACTGCCCGGTCCATCACAGCTACTGACTTCCTCACCATTGAAGGGATCTACTGGAAGCATAATCTCAAAAGGATAACTGATATCATCAAAGACCCACACCACCCTGGCCACTTTCTCATGACGCTGCTACCATCGGGATGAAAGTACAGGAGCCTTGAAACTGTGACCTCCAGGTTCAAGAACAGTTTCTTCCCATCAACCGTCAGGGTCTTGAACCACACTGTGCAACATTAGCTCATCAACTATGATAGACTCAAAACGCTGAAGTAACTATGCGGGTCAGGCAGCATATCTGGAGAAAAGGAATAGGTTTCAAGTCGAGCCACTTCAGATCTACTATGGATTTTGTTTTGGTCGCAATACATACTTCCGTTTTGCACTATTATGGACTGGTTACCTAGTATTAAAGATTATTAATTTATTACATCACTGATTATATTTATTTGTGTGTTATTGCATTAATGGGCCTGTAAAGCTGCAGCAAGTAAAAATTACATTGTTATCGGTACATATGACAATGAAACATTCTCGTGTTTAGTTCTCTCTATTAGAGAGCCCTTAGTGATTTCCCTCCTGCAACAGTGGACAGCAAACTGCAATATACTGCAAATGAAATGCATTTGACACTGAAAAGATCAATATGCATGAAAGTTAATTATGCAGATAGTTGCTACAAGTCCTCGCCCCATTTTAAGACATTTGTTATAGCTGAAGCAACAAGCAGATTTGAGAGGATATTTTTTATTGAAGAACAGACATCCTATGCATCATTCAACTAGATGGGAGATTGATCTGTGATCTGCCAAGTAGATCAACTGAATGTTTTTATTCTCTGCTTCTCTCTTTGCAAATCCATATGTCCTCTGCTGCTTCTTCAAGTTTTGCTGCATCCCCAAAGACACACCATTCATTGTACCCACATCTGGGGAAAGACAATGGTTTTGGTAGAATGCGATAAAACAATAGACAATGGACAAAAGGTGCAGGGGTAGGCCATTTGGCCCTTTGAGCCAGCACCGCCATTCAATGTGATCATGTCTGATCATCCCCAATCAATACCCCGTTCCTGTCTTCTCCCCATATCCCCTGACTCTGCTATCTTTAAGAGCCCTATCTAGTTCTCAATGAAAGTATCCAGAGAACCGGCCTCCACCGCCCTCTGAGGCAGAGAATTCCACAGTCTCACAACTCTCTGTGTGAAAAAGTGTTTCCTCATCTTCGTTCTAAATGGCTTACCCCTTATTCTTAAACTGTGGCCACTAGTTCTGGACTCCTCCAATATCGGGAACACGTTTCCTGCCTCTAGCGTTTCCAAACCTTTAACAATCTTATATGTTTCAATAATATACCCACATCCTTCTAAATTCCAGTATACAAGCGCAGCCGCTCCATTCTCTCAGCATATGACAGTCCCGCCATCCCGGGAATTCAGGTGTGGTTTCACTAGGGCCCTGTACAACTGCAAAAGAACCTCTTTGCTCCGATACTCAACTCCTCTTGTTATGAAGGCCAACATGCCATTCGCTTTCTTCATTGCCTGCTGTACCTGCATGCTTACTTTCATTGACTGATAAACCAGGACCCCCAGATCCCGTTGTACTTCCCCTTTTCTCAACTTGACACCATTTTGATAATAATCTGCCTACCTGTTTTTGCTACCAAAGTGGATAACCTCACATTTATCCACATTAAACTGCATCTATCATGCATCTGCCCACTCACCCAACCTGTCCAAGTCACCCTGCATTCTCATAGCATCCTCTTCACAGTTCACACTGCCACCCAGCTTTGTGTCATCTGCAAATTTGCTAATGTTACTGAATCCCTTCATCTAAATCATTGATGTATATTGTAAATAGCTGCAGTCCCAGAACTGAGCCTTGTGGTACCCCACTAGTCACTGCTGGTGTCAACAAAGGAACCTCCAGATTTGTCATACATTCCAATTCTCCCACCTAGCGGAATGATACAAGACCACAAGAAATTGCAGAGAGTTGTGGATATGGCCCAGTCCATCACACTGATCAGATTCCCCACCATTGACTCCATCTACACTTCATATGACACAGTGGCAGAGCTGATAGAGGTATTGCCTGACAGCACCAGAGACACAGGGTCGATCCTCACATCAGGTGGTGTATGTGTGGAGTTAGTACGTTCTTCTCTGTGACCTGTGGGTTTCCTCCTGGTGCACTGGTTTCCTCCCACATTCCAAAGACATGCGAGTTTGTAGGTGAATTAATCTCTCAAGATTGCCACTAGTGTGTCGGGAGTGGATAAGAAAGTGGGATAACGTAGAACTAGTATCAATGGGTGATCAATGGCCTGCGTGGACTTGATGGGCCGAAGGGCCTGATTCCATGCTGTATCTTTCAATCAATCAATTCACTGAAACCTCTGTATTCTCTCCCCTTACGACTCGCATCACCACTCAAATTTGTATCCTCAGCAAACTTACTCTGCACAAGCAAATCACAGATAAACATCCTGGTTTCAGATTTAATCGAATCAACTCTTGGCATCATGTTTGGCACAAACATTGTCAGCACTAGGGTCTGTTCTTGCACTGTTCTGTTCTATGATGACTAAGAAAATCTAAGAAGAAACCTAACATAAAATTATAAAATGAAATCCTACCCTTGCACACCACGCTGCACAGTGTTAGAGACATAGAGTCATACAGTGTGGAAACTGACCGCTCAGCCTAACTTGGCCATGCCGACCAACACCAGTCCCACCTGTCTGCATTTGGCCCATATCCCTCTAAACCTATCCTATCCATGTATCTGTCCAGATGTTTTTTAAACGTTGTGATAGTATCTATCTCAACTACCTCCTCTGGCAGCTCGTTCCATATACCTACAAAACCATTGCTCCTCAGGTTCCTATTAAATCTTCCCCCTCTCAGCTTAAATCTATGTCCTCTGTTCTATCATGAAAACACAGATTCACAATTGCAGAATCAATAGTTTCAAATAACCTCAATACTGTTTAGTTTCTGATCCCAACATTATTGCTTTGGAAAGGTATTGAGGCAGCATTTGATAAATGGACCAAACACACCCTCATCAAGTTTGCTGCATTATGGTTTTGTTGTGCTGCTGTGTATAATAAATTGCAAAGCCAGGGCAGCCAATACAGTGTTTCATCTTGCTCAGCAAAGCAGCACCAAATTGAGGGATTGCTTTGTAAATTGGCTGTTGATTGACTGACCTGGATCCGAAGAGATGTTGTGCTGTTCAGCTAAAACATAGCGTTATCTTTATTGGCATCATAACTGGAATGGATCTGGCACTTAGGTTCTGTTTCATCCTGCTGCACTTTTATTTCGGCCATTTTTAAATTTGAATTTTGATGGAAAAAGTGCAGCAAAGACATGTAAGGATGTTGCTAGAAATCAAGGTTCTGAGCTATAGAGAGAGGTTGGGCAGGCTAAGACTTTATTCCTTGGAGCGCAGGAGGCTGAGGGGTGATTTTACAGAGGGAAAAATCATGAGGGGAATAGTTAGGGTGAATGCACAGAATATTGTGCACCTGTCCCCTGGTACACAAGAACCAGCGGACAGGTTTAAGGTGAGAAGGGAAAGATTCAATAGGAAACTGAGGTTCCAAATAGTATGACCTCTGACTGATCTCAACCACAACATGAAACTGTGTAAATATTTTTTTCTGTTACACATTTGCCACATGTTTTCCTGTCTTATATCTTTAAATTAATCCTTAGTTTATATCCTTAGAAGCAATCTCTGCTTGGGGATACCAGAAATGTAGATGGTCACTACCCTTGCTAAAAGCTCCATTGGATGGCGGGGTACAAAATATCTGACTCCCCACTTCCACCAACAATGTCTTTTTTTTGTGTGACCTACTGATCTAGAATCAGGGAGTCATTCAGCACAGAAAGAGGCTCTTTGACCTAACTCGTCCAGGCTGACCAAGATGTCTCATCTAAGTTAGTCCTATTTGCCTCATTTGCCCATATCCAACTTTCCTACCCATAGAGTCATAGAGCATGGAAACAAGTCCTTCAGCCCAACTTGACTATATGCTGACCAAAGGTAGACGCAAAATGTTGGAGTAACTCAGCAGGTCAGGCAGCATCTCTGGAGAGAAGGAATGGGTGATGCTTCGGGTTAAGACCCTTCTTCAGACCATATTCTGACCAAGGTGGCCCATCGACACTAGTCCCAGCTGCCCACATTTGGCCCATTTCTCTCCAAACCTTTCTTCCAGAGTAGGAGTAAATAGGTCCTTTTCACAATGGCAGGCAGTGACTAGTGGGGTACCGCAAGGCTCAGTGCTGGGACCCCAGCTATTTACAATATATATTAATGATCTGGATGAGGGAATTGAAGGCAATATCTCCAAGTTTGCGGATGACACTAAGCTGGGGGGCAGTGTTAGTTGTGAGGAGGATGCTAGGAGACTGCAAGGTGACTTGGATAGGCTGGGTGAGTGGGCAAAAGTGAATGGTATGTTAGCTTTCATTGCAAAAGGATTTGAGTATAGGAGCAGGGAGGTTCTACTGCAGTTGTACAGGGTCTTGGTGAGACCACACCTGGAGTATTGCGTACAGTTTTTTTATCTCCAAATCTGAGGAAGGACATTATTGCCATAGAGGGAGTGCAGAGACGGTTCACCAGACTGATTCCTGGGATGTCAGGACTGTCTTATGAAGAAAGACTGGATAGACTTGGTTTATACTCTCTAAAATTTAGAAGATTGAGAGGGATCTTATAGAAACTTACAAAATTCTTAAGGGGTTGGACAGGCTAGATGCAGGAAGATTGTTCCCGATGTTGGGGAAGTCCAGGACAAGGGGTCACAGCTTAAGGATAAGGGGGAAAATCCTTTAAAACCGAGATGAGAAGAACTTTTTTCACACAGAGAGTGGTGAATCTCTGGAACTCTCTGCCACAGAGGGTAGTTGAGGCCAGTTCATTGGCTATATTTATGAGGGAGTTAGATGTGGCCCTTGTGGCCCTTGTGGCTAAGGGGATCAGGGGGTATGGAGAGAAGGCAGGTACGGGATACTGAGTTGGATGATCAGCCATGATCATATTGAATGGCGGTGCAGGCTCGAAGGGCCGAATGGCCTACTCCTGCACCTAATTTCTATGTTTCTATGTTTCTATCTATGTACCTGTGTAAATGTATTTTAAACTTTATTATAGTACCTGCCTCAACCACCTACTCTGGAAGTTTGACCCTTATAGCCACTATCCTTTATCTGAAATGGTTTTTCTTCAAATTCCTGTTAAATCTTGCCCCTCACCTTAAACCTATGTCCTATGGTTCTTGATTCCACTTTCCTGGAAAAGGATTCCATGCATTATCCCAGCCTCTCTATAAGATCATTCCTCAACTTCATGTGCGCAAAAGATTGACTTCCTCACCTGCTCAACCTCTCCCTACAGCTCAAGTCCTCTTTGGAGATTTGAACCTAAGGTAAATCCCAATAAAATTCTTGTCAACAGAATGTGTAAGAGAATTTCACGGAAGCCTGAAACTGTCCAAAGGTAATCTTTCTTGAGGAGATCAATTAAATTTGGCACATCAGTTTTATCACTCTCTGTTAGCACCACATTACATGGATAGGAAAGGTTTAGAGGGATATGGGCCATACATGTTGGTTGACGGATGAATTTGTCTAAAGGGCCCATTTCCACGCTGTATGCATGTTTAACTAAAAATGTGTTGTTTGTTTCCCTTCAATATGGAATGGCTTGAACCCATGCAAAAGTAGAGTGGCTAAAGTTAACAAAAATAGTATTCTGTTGTTATTTGTCAGACTGGTGTGGATAGATCAAGATGGGAACTTCTGAAAAGCAAGAGCTAACAATGATCGGCAGCATTGTTGATATTAATGGCCCCTCTTCCACAAAGTCTCTGACAATGTATAATGTTAGAATTTATTCTACATCTGCGAGCAGAATCTCTGATGTAGAATAACAGTCTTTTTGGCATTTTCAAAAGGTTTGATCATTATTTTTTGTACATTTATTATTTTCACTAATGAGTTCATTGACATTTTTATTAGTGTTCCTGGTGATCTGTGACTTTGTTCTATATTAGAATGAAAATCCAATTGCAGAGCAAGTTGCTATCTCCAGCTTCTGTTTAGCATTCTAAGACTTATTCTGCTGCTGCCGCAGGCTTTTAATGCATTCATGATGGTCTCCTCTTCATTGTTTTATTTTCAGCTACATATTTCATATCTCAGCCTTCGTGAAATAAATTGTATAATTAAAGTTTGGAATCATTAAAGATTATATCGCTGGACAAAATAAAATGAGACGGCATGTCTCAAAGAAAAACACATTAATGGATAGGAATTGTTTATGGTTTTGCTGTGAAGGATTTGTGAGTGACTTTGCTACTATTAATCACAAGCTTGTGCTCTGAGCAAATATTTGTTGCACTGGTTCTGTTCCGCAATTGTTACATTCCAGCTCGATACAATCTGTGAGAAATGCTGCAAAATAATAATGTCATGAACGTAAGTGCAACAACTAAACTTTGTTCATTACTGGCACCCCTTAGGATTCAATATCAGACTATGCAACTGGATCCTGGATTTCCTTTCTGAAAGACCCCAGTCTGTGCGGGTGGGGGAGAACACCTCCTCAGTCATCACACTGAGCACCGGCTCCCCTCAGGGCTGTGTCCTGAGTCCGCTGCTCTTTACATTGATGACACTGACATTACATCTCTGGCAAAACGGGCACAGCAGCAGTTGTACTTCCTCCGCAGGTTGAGAAGTTTACACCTCCACCCTCCCATCCTCGCCACTTTCTACAGAAGCACAATTGAGTCGGTCATGACCAGCTGCATCTCTATGTGGTGCGGCAGCTGTACAGCTGCGGACTGGAAGTGCCTTCAGAGAGTGGTGAGGACAGCGCAAAATATCATTGGGACTTCTCTTCCTTCCATCATGGACATGGGGTACAAGCGCTGTCTGATTAGAGCTAAGGGCATTACCAGAGCCCCCACACACCCACAATTTGGACTGTTCATACTGCTTAACTCTGGGAGGAGGTACGGCAGCATGAAGAGCGTGACAACCAGGTTCTGCAACAGCTTCATCCCCCAGGCCATAAGATTACTGAACAATCAACAAAACCGAGGCTAGAACTTTTTAAATATCGACACTTTTTAAAAACTTTTTATGTATATATTTATTTTACAGAACCATGCACATGAGGCATTTTATGGACGCACCTAGCACTTTTTACTATTACCTGATTTTGGAGAGTCAAATGCAACAAAATTTCATTTTAGGTGCACTGTGTCTAGGTGTATATCTGAATGACAATAAAGTTTTCATTCATTCATTCATTCATGCATTCAATCATTATTCTCATTTCAATAGTGATACTGAATGTTGCTAAGGAAGAATGATTGAGTTTCTATTGTTGAAATGGTGATTCGTTTTCCAAATCTGTCATACTGATCCCCACAAACAGAATGGATAGAAGTTTGTTATTATTGGAGGTGTTATTTACATTTTCCATGGGCTTGTATTTGTTATGGAGTCATTCAGCTGGGAAACAGGCCCTTCACCCCCAAGTTGTCTATGCTGACCAAGATGCCCCACCTACACTAATTTCACCTGCCCACGTTTGGTCCACATCCTGAAAAGTCCTTCCTATCCATGTACCTGACTTCCTATCCATGTACCTTCCATGTTATGGAAGGTTAATGCATCATTTTACTGTTGGTATTGATCGTATTGGGATGAGTCGTTTATGAAATTACTGTGAGAGGGAGTGGAATATGTAAATAGTTATATAGTCATACAGTACAGAAACAGGCCATTCAGCCCAACTCATCCATGCTGACTATGATGGCCCATTCCATTTGCCCACTATAGTTCTCTAAAATGTTCCTACCTCTGTAATTGTCCAAATGTTATTTAAATGCTGTCATAGTATAGGTTAGACAAGAAACACCGGCTTAATTTTTTCACGTTATTCTAGAATGGCTACAGAGTTTAAGAAAGTTAAAGAAAATTAAGGAAGTTAATTTAAGGCCAGTGATAGGGAAGTAATGGAAACATTTTGAGGGAAAGGGTTAATGTATAGTTGGAAAGGCGGGTTATATTCATAGACAGGCAGCATGACTTTATTGTGGGAAGTCCAGCCCAATTAATTTGAATTTTAATAGGAACCTGATGGGCAACTTTCTCACACAGCGGGTGATGAGTATATGGAATGAGCTGCCATATGAGGCAGGTTCTATAACAAACATTTAAAATACATTTGGACAGGTGCATGGATAGGAAAGATTTAGGGGGATATGGGCCAAACACTGGAAAATGCGATGAGGTTAGATGGAGTAGCTGGGTCGGCATTGACGAGTCTAGCCGAAGGACTTGTTTCTGTGCTCCATAATATGGCTCTGATTCAGAAAATGTTAAAATACTGAGTATAATTCTGACTACTCACTGAATTACTCCTGCACTTTGTGTCTTCTTTTGGAAACCAGCACTTGCAGTTCCTTGTTTCTATAATTGTAATTGCGTTCCTCTTACTTTTCTGCAGCTGAGCTCAAACTGGATATTTTTCATGTCCTCACTTCTTTCAACTCCCATTGCTCATTGAATTACAATAGACATAGACAATAGACAATAGACAAAAGGTGCAGTAATAGGCCATTCGGCCCTTCAAGCCAGCACAGCCAATCAATGTGATCATGGCTGATCATCCACAATCAGTACCCCGTTCCTGCCTTATCTACACATCCCTTAACCACCATCCCTAAGAGTTCTATCTAACTCACTCTTGAAAGCATCCAGAGAACCAGCCTCCACCACCCTCTGAGGCACACACTCACAACTTTCTGTGAAAACGTTTTTCCTCATTTCTGCTCTAAATGGCTTACCACTTATTCTTAAACTATGGCCCCTAGTTCTGGACTCCCCCAACATTGGGAACATATTTCCTGCCTCTAGTGTGTCCAAACCCTTAATAATCGTACATGTTTCAATAAGATCTCCTCTCATCCTTCTAAATTCCAGGGTATACAAGCCCGCCCACTCCATTCTCTCATCCCGCCATCAAGTCCCGCCATCCCAAGAATTAACCTTGTGAACCTACGCTGCTCTTCCTCAATAAAAGAATGTTCTTCCTCAAATTAGGGGACCAAAACTGCACACAATAGTCCAGGTGTGGTCTCACTAGGGCCCTGTACAACTGCAGGAGGACTTCTTTGCTCCTAACTCCTCTTGTTATGAAGGCCAACATGCCATTCGCTTTCTTCGCTGCCTGCTGTACCTGCATGCTTACTTTCAGTGACTGATGAACAAGGACCCCCAGATCCCGTTGTACTTCACCTTTTCCCAATTTGACACCAATAATCTGCCTTCCTGTTTTTGCCACCAAAGTGGATAACCTCACATTTATCCACATTAAACTGCATCTGCCATTCATCTGCCCACTCATCCAACCTGCCCAAGTCACCCTGCATCCTCATAACATCCTCCTCACAATTCACACTACCACCCAGCTTTGTGTCATCTGCAAATTTGCTAATGTTACTTTTAATCCCTTCATCCAAACCATTAATATATATTGTAAATAGCTGCGATCCCAGCACCGAGCCTTGCGATACCCCACTTGTCACTGCCTGCCATTCTAAAAGGGACCCGTTAATTTCTACCCTTTGTTTCCTGTCTGCCAACCAATTTTCTATCCATGTCAGCACCCTACCCCCAATACCATGTGCTCTAATTGTGCCCACTAATCTCCTATGTGGGACCTTATCAAATACTTTCTGAACGTCCAGGTACACTACATCCACTGCTCTCCCATGTCCATTATCCTGGTTACATCCTCAAAAAATTCCAGAAGATTAGTCAAGCATGATTTCCCCTTTGGAAATCCATGCTGACTCGGTCCGATCCTGATACTGCTATCCAAATGTGCGGCTATTTAATCTTTTATTATTGACTCTAGTATCTTCCCCACCATCGATGTCAGGCTAACTGGTCTATAATTCCCTGTTTTCTCTCTGCCGCCCTTCTTAAAAAGTGGGATAACATTAGCTACCCTCCAATCCACAGGAACTGATCCTGAGTCTATAGAATATTGGAAAATGATCACCAATGAGTCCACGATTTCTAGAGCCACTTCCTTAAGTCCCCTGCGATGCAGACCATCAGGCCCTGGGGATTTGCCTTCAGTCCCTATAGTCTACCCATCACCATTTCCTGCCTAATGTGAATCTCCTTCAGTTCCTCCGCCACCTAGATCCTCTGGCTAGTACGTCAGCAAGATTGTTTGTGTCCTCCTTAGTGAAGACGGATCCAAAGTAACTGTTCAACCTATCTGCCATTTCCTTGTTGTCCATGATAAATTCACCCTTTTCAGTCTTCAAGGTTCCATAGAAACATAGAAACATAGAAAATAGGTGCAGGAGTAGGCCATTCAGCCCTTCGAGCCTGCACCGCCATTCAATATGATCATGGCTGATCATCAAACTCAGTATCCGGTACCTGCCTTCTCTCCATACCCCCTGACCCCTTTAGCCACAAGGGCCACATCTAACTCCCTCTTAAATAGAGCCAATGAACTGGCCTCAACTACCTTCTGTGGCAGAGAATTACAGAGATTCACCACTCTCTGTATGAAAAATGTTTTTCTCATCTCGGTCCTAAAATATTTCCCCCTTATCCTTAAACTGTGACCCCTTGTTCTGGACTTCCCCAACATCAGGAACAATCTTCCTGCATCTAGCCTGACCAACCCCGTAAGAATGTTGTAAGTTACTATAAGATCCCCCGCTCAATCTTCTAAATTCTAGCAAGTACAAGCCGAGTCTATCCAGTCTTTCTTCATATGAAAGTCCTGACATCCCAGGGATCAGTCTGGTGAAGCTTCTCTGTACCATCTTTGGCCTTAACTAGTTTTTTCCTCTTCACATATCTTTCTTTCTTTTAAAATCTTTTTAACTTTTTTTTCAAAATCAAAAACAAAACAACAATAAAAAAAAGAATAATGATAAACATAACAATGATATTGATACATAGGGATCAGGATTACATTAATAACAGGTATAACCTAAATATGAGTCCAGTGTCAAAATACACATTGAATATAGACCTCCTGGTCTCTATGTAAATATAGTTAAATGTTTAAAAGAAAACATATATAAAAAAAACAAAAAAATATAAAAAGATAAAAAGAAAAAAAAGAGAAAAAAAGGAAAAAAACAAAACCCCCCTAAACTAGAGAGAGAAAAAAAAAAAGCAAAAAGGAATCTGAGCTGCAAAGAATTTCAACAATTTAAGTCCCTGTTTGTCGTCAAGTCCGTTCCACCATATAAAGGCAAAATAATTTTTATAACGGTTGGAGAGGGGACAATTTATGTTGTGTGAAAATGTTGAATAAATCTTCCCCAAGTCCTCAAGATTCACATACCTAAAGAAGCTTCTACCATCGTGCTTTATATTCTTGGCTAGCTTACCTTCGTACCTCATTTTTTCTCCCGGTATTGCCTTTTTACTTATCTTCTGTTCCTCTTTAAAAGTTACCCAATTCTAGCTTCCCGCTCATCTTTGCTATGTTATATTTCTTCTCTTTTATTTTTATACTCTCCCTGACTTCCTTGTCAGCCACGATCGCCCCTTACTTCCCTTGGAATCTTTCTTCCTCTTTGGAATGAACTGATCCTGCACCTTCTGTATTATTCCCAGAAATACCTGCCATTGTTGTTCCACTGTTATCCCTGCTACAATATCTTTCCAGTCAACTTTGGCCAACTCCTCCCTCATTGTTCCATAGTCCCCTTTGCTCAACTGTAATAGTGACACCTCCGATTTACCTTTCTCCCTCTCAAATTGTAGGTTAAAACCTATCATATTATGGTCACTACCCCCTAATGGCTCCTTTACATTGAGTTCCTTATCAAATCCGGTTCATTGTGCAACACCAGGTCCAGAATTGCCTTCTCCCTGGTAGGCTCCAGAACAAGCTGCCCCAAGAATCCATCACGGAGGCACTCTACAAACTCCCTTTCTTGTGGTCCAGTTCCAACCTGATTTTCCCAGTCTACCTCCATGTTGAAATCTCCCATAACAACAGTAGCATTACCTTTGCAAAATGCCAATTTTAACTCCTGATTCAACTTGAATCCTATATCCAGGTTACTGTTTGGGGGCTTGTAGATAACTCCCATTAGGGTCTTCTTACCCTTACAATTCCTCAGTTCTATCGATACTGACTCTACATCTCCTGATTCTATGTCACCCCTCGCAAGGGACTGAATTTCATTCCTCACCAACAGAGCTACCCTCCCCTCTCCGCCCACCTGTCTTTGTCTTTTTCGATAGGACATATACCCTTGAATATTCAGTTCCCAGCCCTGGTCCTCTTGCAGCCATGTCTCTGTAATTCCCAGAACATCATACTTGCCAATTTCTAACTGAGCCTCAAGCTCATCCACTTTATTTCTTATACTTCGCGCATTCATATACAACACTTTGACCGGTATTCACCTCCCCTCACAACGGTCACTATTGGATCTGACCTTACTCTCTTATCCCTTCTCGAACTTTCCTTCCCATTAATTCAGGAGTCTTTTGTAACTTTTCCTATACTCACTTCCCCTTTAACTCCATCTTTATACTCCCAACATGTCAATCCCTCCCCCCCACTATTTAGTTTAAATCCACACGTGAAGCACTAGCAAAGCTGCCTGTCAGAGGCGTCATT
Organism: Leucoraja erinaceus; assembly: GCF_028641065.1. Classification (NCBI taxonomy): domain Eukaryota; kingdom Metazoa; phylum Chordata; class Chondrichthyes; order Rajiformes; family Rajidae; genus Leucoraja; species Leucoraja erinaceus. The sequence goes on along the minus strand of NC_073382.1, from coordinate 43,614,615 downwards.
GCAGAAAACCAAAGACAATTGTTGAAATTGTTTAAGGTTGCAGTTGATAGGGGTGAATGTTTCGATAGGAAGAACTGCCCAATGCAACAAAAATACATTGGTAGAAGAATGGCAGAATTTCAGTACTGATAGGATTGCACATGGGGAGATAAAAATGGTGAATATGTTGTCTATGACAATATTGATTGAAAGATTCAGCATGGAAACAAGCCCATGGGCCCACTGAGTTCATGCCGACCATCAAACACCTGTGCACCCTAGTTCATTATCCCACTTTCACATCCACTCAATTTACTGAGGCCAATTGACCTACAAACATGTGTTTGGAATGTGGGGGGGGGGGGGGGGGAGCCTAAGTAGCCAGAGGAAACCCACGTGGCCACAGGGAGAATGTGCAAACTCCACACAGGCAGCACCTGAGGTCAGGAGCTAACCCACAAATTGAGCCTCCAACCCCACCCTCACTTTGCTTCAACTACCAATCATCCTCTCCCATCTGGTTCCACCTATCACCCACTGGCCTTTACTCTGCTATTTCCAGGCAATCAATCCTCATCACTCCTGATGCAGGGTCACAACCCAAAATGATGACTAAGACCTTTTGCTTCGACAGATGCTGCCTGACATAGAAACATAGAAAATAAGTGCAGGAGTGGGCTATTTGGCCCTTCAAACCTGCACCGCCATTCATTATGATCACGGCTGATCATCCAACTCAGTATCCTGTACCTGCCTTCTCTCCATACCCCCTGATCCCTTTAGCCACAAGGGCCACATCTAACTCCCTCTTAAATATAGCCAATGGACTGGCCTCAACTACCTTCTGTGGCAGAGAATTCCAGAGATTCACCACTCTCTGTGTGAAAAATGTTTTCCTCATCTCGGTCCTAAACAATTTCCCCCTTAAACTGTGACCCCTTGTTCTGGACTTCCCCAACATCGGGAACAATCTTCTTGCATCTAGCCTGTCCAACCCCTTAAGAATTTTGGAAGTTTCTATAAGATCCCCCCTCAATCTTCTAAATTCTAGCGAGTACAAGCCGAGTCTATCCAGTCTTTGTTCATATGAAAGTCCTGACATCCCAGGACCTACTGACCTACTGAGTCTTCCAGTTTTCTGTTTTTATTTAAGCTTTGAATTTTTATACTTATTTTATAGATATGTTTAACATAATGAAAAGTTACAGGTTACAGCTAAAAGTTTTTGGAGACATCAAATTCTTGGAAATTTGGCATTAGCTTACACTTTCAGCAATTCATCCCAGAAACATGTTATTAGGTTGGCAAAGTCCAGCATTTTGCTATTAGAGGGACTCTTTAATTTGAATTTACAGCAGCCATGCTTGTGAGTAAGTCTTAAATGTGGCCGCTCAAAAATAGTTACTTTCCCACATCCCCAAAAGACAATTGTTTTCTTATTTGGCTACCTATTAATTCCACCATACAAAAAACTGCAATAACATCAACAACCAATGTGAGTTAATAATTTATTGAGCAATAAATTTGCTGTATGAAAAATGCTTTATGTGTAAATTTCCAGCAAATGCAGACTACATAGCAATTGAAAAAAAATCCTTGTTCATGTTTAAGTATCTCTACTTCGGAATGCACATTTTACATATTACCTTAGGAGTCTGAGGGATGGTCAAATAGAGGTGTATAAAATCATGAGAAAATGGATGGGTGACATTTTGGGTCAGGACCCTTCTTCAGACCGATGTCCCGACCCAAAATGTCACCCCTTCTTTTTCTCCAGAAATGTTGCCTCACCCACTGAGTTACTCCAGCACTTTGTGTCTATCTTCGGTTTAAACCAGAACATGCAGTTAATTTCTATATAAGGTTTAGAGGTATATGGGCCAAATGTGGGAAATTGGAATCAGTTTGGATGGGGTATCTTGGTTGGCATGGACAAGTTGGATTGAAGGGCCTGTTTCCGTGCAGTATGTCTGAATTTAGTCTTTGATTGGGATTATTGCCAATTCCAGAGCCAACACCCCCATTGGAACAGTCTTCATTAGCTTTAACACACAAATGTCACAATCTTGGTCAGAAATTTGACTACAAATTCCTACAAATAACTTCAAGGTAAAACGAGGAACATGATTTTCCTCATGGTGGGTCCTCATTATTTCTCAGGTAAAGTAGTATTAACATACCTTATTATAAGATGTCATTATAAAACATGTTATAAATGTTATATATGCAAAGCTTTCAACTCGATGTCAACTCTATATTAACTTTCAACGCTCTGCATGGTTTTGCATAAAATATTAAAGTGGACTGTGAATGAGCGATGTTGTACTGATGATCCAATATTCAGTGTTACGAAACATCAGGGCTTAAAATCATTATTCTGTGTCCGATGTGTCAAAACTCCATCATGCACTTGTGTAGGTGAATTGAATAGAGTTCAGGCTTGTGTTCTGGTGTGGAGCTGCACTGTCGAGTAGAGTGCAAAATTCAGGGGGAAGCTCAAAAGGACAAATAAAGGGAAATACATTGGTGAGAAAAATAAGTACGATGACCTTTGGTTTTATCAATTTATAAATTCCCTTCACGCAGCTGACCATTCCTTGTTACCAGGTGAGCAGGTGGTAACATTCTTCTGGGACAAAATTGTGCTCTGTTTCATCAATAGATTGGCCAAGAGGGAATAACAAGAGAACGAGGAAGCTTCATTGCCTAGCACTGGGTCGTGACAAAAATTAATTAAACCAGCCGCAAATACTGCAGACCTGCCAAATTTAAACAGCTGAGCTTCAATGCTGTTCATTTTGATTATAGATTTGCAGGGTGCAATTTTGCAGGTCACTTCATAGTGGTTCAGTTTCTCATAATTGATTTGAAGATATTTTAAGTTACTACTGGAAAGATGAAGTATCTCTCTGACTTGCTTTTCAGAATCAGTTTCCTACTAATCCTCTGTATGTACAATTTGGAGCGCAACTGCATAGTCTCCCAGCAACCCTAGCATCTCACAGATTAATAAAGCACTTGAGAGCTATATTCAATATTCCATGAAAGCAGGCATAGTTGGCGATGCAGGTTCCATTCAATGCAGCACAACCAGCGTTCTGCCTGCTAAATATAATGGTTGTGCCATTCAGTTAGAGAGCAAGACCTGCATCAATGTAACGCCTCTTAACCTCACTTCAAAGCACTTTGAAGCCAAATAAGTGTTTTTTAAAGTGCAAACAAAAGAGTAGGAAATGCAGCTATAAGTCTGTACACAGAAAAGTGTACAGACTCCTCTTATTCTCCAGAGATGCTGCCTGACCCACTGGGTTACTCCAACATTTTGTGCCTTTTTTAGTTAACCAGCATCTGCAGTTCCATATGTCTGAAGGGTAATTATAACACTCCAGTGATTCCTTCTTCTCCTTAGTCCCGTTGGGCAGAATGTACAGAAGCTTGAAAGCGCTCATCACCAGACTCACAAAAGCTTCTTCCTCTCTTATCGGGCTTCTGAACGGTCCCTCTATAGGCTAGGATACTGCCTGATTCACCTTTTACCCATTGCAGACATTGGACGTTGTCTCTGGAATTGATGGGCTACTGAGAACTATATTCTGCACTCTGTACCTTTCCTTTTGCTCCACCTGTTGTACCTGAGTTTGACCAGTGTATTTACGTATAGTATAATCTGATCTGATTGGATAGCATGTAAAACAAAAATGCATCTTGGCACACGTGATAATAATAAATATAAACCTAGATACAAGCAGGTTTGAGGATTCGGATTAATGATGGAGAAAGAACGTTTCAACCATATGAATGTCTCTGCATGCTTTGCGGTTTTACCGGCTTAGCCTGCAGGTATCCAACATTTTCCTTCAGCCATCAGCAAAACAGAAATGTTGAAGTTTGCAAGTGTTGTGCTGCCTTTGCCAATGCAACCAAAGTCATCACAACTCGCATAGCCAAATATCATACCAAGCTTCTATAGGTGTTTCAATGCAATGAGGTGAGGCATAAATGCAAGTGTGCGTGCTCTACACACATGGATTGGTTTTAGACCATGGCTAATTGATTTGACTTCACTATGAAGAGGATTGACTATACTCAAGTGGTAGAATCTGTGAAGAGTAGATGAGAATCTGGGCAGTGGGCAGGTGCTATAGACCTGCACGGGAAGGTAGACGCTCCCGCCCCCACGAGTCTCAGGCAGATGGGGCCCGTCAGCCTGGGAAGGCAGTCCATCTGGGAGAGGGAAAACTCTGATCTAAAACCTCCACTGTCTTGTGGCCATATCCCATCATGGAAAAGGCTCCAGGAGTAAACCTCAAGAAAATCCGGTGTCGGAGTCCCTAAGGCAGTTCGTCGTTGTCTACAACCTCGTTCTGGCAGCTCCTGCACAGCGCTGGTGCCAAACTGTAACGGCCCTACTGTTCCTTTGGATCGATCAGCGACATGGAGAGGGGGGACGTGCTGCATGGGCACAGCCTGTCCTCCATATGACATCACCCAGGCTTGCATCCGACCAGGATGCATCACCCATGGTCAGTCATGACCGAGAGGGGCCTATTATAGATGTGGGAAGGATAAAAATAATGGGATTAGTGTAAATAAATGGTTGATGGTCCATGCAGACTTGGTAGATTAAAGGATTGATTCTGTGCTGAAGGCTGTGGGGAGGTACAGAGGCACAGCTGGCAGAGCTACTGGCTCACAGCACCAGAGACCCGAGTTTGATCTTGACCTTGGGTGCTGTCTGTGTGGAGTTTGCACATTCTCCCTGTGACCATGTGGCTTCAAGTACAGTTGGAGTTTAGTTGAAGTTTGTGGTATTCAACAATAGCCTGATGGTTAGAGTCACACATCACGGAAACAGGTCCATCGGCCCAACTTGCCCACACCGACCAACATGTCAATATGCTCTCTACTGTACAACTGTAGAAGTTCAAGAGAGTATAAACATACTCTACATACCGAACATATTCAACATTCATCAACATACTGAATCTCCCCAATCTTCTGGGGAAGTAGAGGACGGGCAAAGCCTGTCAAATGATTGTTGGATACAGGTTTAGAGCTTAGAGACAAAGCCCTTTGGCCTACTGAGTCTATACTGACCCGTTCACACTTGTTCTGCATTATCCCACTTTCGCATGAACTCCCTACACACTAGTAGCAATTTACAGAGGCCAATTAATCTACAAACCCGCATATTTTTCGGATGTGGGAGGATACCGGAGCTCCCGTAAGAAACAGGAAGAACATGCAGACATTACCCGAGGTCAGGATTGTACCCGAGTCTCTGGCGCAGAAATGCCCCTGCCCCACTTAGGAAACCTGAACGGAAAACTCTGGAGACTTTGCGCCCCACCCAAGGTTTCCGTGCGGTTCCCGGAGGTTGCAGGTGGTTGCCAGAGGTTGCAGGTAGTGGAAGCAGGTAGGGAGACTGACAAAAACCTCCGGGAACCTCCGGGAACCGCACAGAAACCTTGGGTCTCCAGAGGTTTCCGCTCAGGTTTTCTAAGTGGGACAGGGGCTCTACCCGTTGCATCAATGTTTGCATGCATGACATATGTGAAAAAGGCTAGAGATGAAAAGGAATTAAAAGTATGTTAGATAAGAAAAGGAGGAGTGAAATGTCAAGCCAGAAGAAGGTATATGGGTAGCAGAATACAATTGGGAGGGGACAGAGGGACAATAGGTGGGAAATATGCGAGTCGGGGATGAGAGATTAGCATATGGAGGAGGGGAGAAAACCTGGTGACTAGGCTGGTGGAACATGATGGGAGAAATAGGTATGGACCAGGGTGGGTGGTGGGGTATTCTGGGGAACGAGAGAGTGGAGGATATTAATTGAAATTAGCGAATCAATGTTCATACTGTAAGCTAAGTTGAATATGAGGTGCTGGTCCTCCAGTTTGCATGTGGCCTCTCTCTGACAATGGAAGAGGTCCAGGACAGAAAGGTCAGTATTGAAATGAGGAGTTAAAATGGTTGGCAACCAGGAGATCCAGCAGGTTTGGGCAGACTGGGCGCAAAGGTTTGAAGGAACGGTTGCCTGGCCTATGTTTGGTCTTGCCAAAGTACAGGAGACGCCATCATGAAGCATCAAATGCAACAGATGAGGTTGGGATATTCTGTTTTCTGATCAGCTCTTGGAGGCGACTAGGCACTATGCTGGGCAGGTTCGCCATAGTGAAAACACTACCTTTTCTCACAGTTTTATAAGAAGTAGCTAAAGGGCAGAATCAGGAGAATTAGGAGAAAGAAGAGAAAACAAGGAGGGGCATTTATATGGGCCCCTTCCTGCTCTGGCTGCCAATGAGGAACTCATTCATTTGTGACACCAATGAACAAAACCTAATTTCTCCACTCAGTGACAATAAATTTCCTTCACTGACCTTCGCAACATCTGTTCTGGCAAAATGAAGAAATCAAAATCTCCATGGTGTGAACACAGAAAACAACATTTATAAATCAAAGCATGCCATATGCCATACAAAAATCACCTATGCACAGCCATCTTAGTCATTGGGAGATTTGTTTTTTTAGTTTAGAGATACAGCATGGAAACAGGCCCTTTGGCCCACCTGAGGTTCCCTCAACAGACTTTCATCCTGAATTCTGATTGAGATGACAATTTTACAACTTATCAAAGCTAATTAACCTACAAACCTGTTCATCTTTGGAAAGTGGGAGGAAACTGGAGCACTTGGAGCAAACCCACGTGGTCACAGGGAGAGCGTAAATATTCTGTACAGCAGCACCCATAGTCAGCATCGAACCCGACTCTCTGGCGCTGGAAGGCAGCAACTCTACTGCTGCGTCACTGTGCTGTCCCTAAACTTTCAATTTCCACAATGGGAGTCGATCCCGGGCCGCCTGGGTGAAAACCAGGAATCCTAACCGCGAGATAAGGTTGCCAACTTTCTCACTCCCAAATAATAGGTTGTGGGCCGAGGTGCTTTTTTGTTTAAGTTCGTGACCCAAATCATGTAACTACCTGAATTTTTAACATATAGTGTGTAAAAATATTATAGAAATCATACCTGAAACTCGTCAAGAACAAAACCTCCACATATTGTTGAAGCGGGCTCTTCTGTGTTGAAGCGGGCTCTTCTGTCTGTACATGCTTTGTTTGATGATGTTTTGACTGTGACTCTATTTATATGTTCTCTGTTGTTTTTAAATTATTGTCTGTAACTGTGGAACTGTGCTGCTGCCTGTCTTGGCCAGGACTCTCTTGTAAAAGAGATTTTTAATCTCAATGAGACTTCTCCTGGTTAAATAAAGGTTAAATAATAAAAAATAAAAATAAATATTTTAAAAATATGAGAAAAACCTCCAATATTCCGAGTAGTAATTGTCCAATCAATGCACGTTTGACATTGAGTCGGACGCCAATTGACCAATCATGCGCTTTGTTTCATGGTCGCTAGGCAGCGAGCACTCTGGGATCATGGCTGCCTCCTAATGACATCAAAACAATAGCAAGGTTTCGAAGGAATAAAGGCAATGCTAACCTTGCTGATAATTTTGTTTTACAATTGATTTATCTTTGTAAAGTTATGATGTGAACTGTTAAAAAAAAAAGATAAATAAAAATGTAGAGCTAGTGTTAGGATTAGGATTAAGGTCAGTCAGTCGGTCAATCGGTCAGTCAGTCAGTCAGTCAGTCAGTCGGTCAGGCTGTCGGTAGGCTGATGGATGCTGCGGAGGATCGGTCGGGCTGTTGGTAGGCCAGTGAATGCTGTGAGTGGTCGGTCGGGCTGTCGGTAGGCCGGTGTTGCAGCGAACGAGCGGGTGGACTGACGGTGCCAGCGTTATGAGGGTGCTGAAGTCGGCCCGGGCGGCTTGCTCCCCGCTATCATCACCATGATGATCCAGAAGGGCATGCTGGCCGAGGTGGACATACTGAGCGGCCACATGTATGGAGCTCGCAGCCGGTCCCAAAGCAGCTCCAGCCATGGGCAGCTCAGGAAGGGGGCGAGTTAGGATTAGGGTTAGGCATATTCCTCTCAGTAGAAGATGCCTTAGCCTTTCGCCAAGCCTGGCACTGCCCCAGTCCCACTATGGCCATGACCCCCACTGGGGTTCAGTAAACGGGGGAACCCACAGGAACTGCACTCACCCATTAATTAGGCTGGTTCAGGAGTCAGACCTCTGTGGCAGTCTCATTCAAAATACACACCCACAATTATATTCATTATATTATTTTTATATAATATAATTATATATAATTATATATAACTATATTAGTATATATAACTCCAATCATATTCACATGTCATATATATATATATATATAATAATATGATATAATAATATATAGTTTAAATAGACAGCAGCACGGAATTACGCTCCCCATGGAATAATATGAGCATTGAACACTCGATGGCACTTACTTTTTCAATCTCATTTTCTAATTAGCTTAATTAATTAATGTGCAACTTTTGGCACTGACAAGTTATGACTTCCTTCTCAATTATATTTGATCTAAATCTGTGCCAAATTTCAAGTAGTTCCCAGACATGGGTCAGGAAAGTTAAATTTTCAATGCTCGGCCAAAGGGCAAAAGGGACAAATTCCCAACGGCAATTCGTTGACCGACTCGGCCGTAACTGGGTAAATGATGAGTTGGCCTGGGTGCTGGACTGCACACAAAGCCCAGCCGGCGGGCCAGCTGAGGAGTTTTGGCCCGGGCCGCACAACGTCACGTGCAAAGTCCAGCACCCATCCAACTCATGAACCGATGATCGGCCATGAGAAGGAGGGGTGGTGGTGTCGGTAGTTAGCAAAGGTCCGAAGCTCGGACAGCTGCTCGGGCTGCCGACCGATGGGGCCACGGGCGAGGCGCTGCTGCTGCACTCCATGGGCTGCTCTACGTCGGGATGGGTGAGGAGGGACCGGACGCGGCGGTCCGACCCGACAGTCCCCTCGACCCAATTAGTAGCAGTCAAATACGGGACAAGGGCGGTCCCGTATGGGACAAATTAATTTAGCCCAATATATGGGATGTCCAGGCTAACATGGGACAGTTGGTACCCTACTGCTAGACCATATGGGACATTGATTAGATCCGTATGGGAGATTAGTTAGATCATATGGGAGATTGAATTCTAGCAATTTGTGGTCTATGCAAGGTTCCAGCTTCTGCAGTTCCTTGTTTCTCAAAAAAATTATCCATATGGAAAGACTCAAATAAAAGGGATTTAAAAGGTAGGCTAATAAATATGAAATGTTAATAAGGATGTAACACACACAAGACCTGGTTCAATGATCTTAGACATAAGGTAACCTCCGAGAAATAGGAGCCAATGTCAAACTGATGCGTGTTTCCACACGATGAGAAAGAAGAGATTTAGGTTTATTATTATCACATGTACTGAGGTACTACAAAAAACCTTGTTTTGCATGCCATCCAAACAGATCAGATATATTATACATAAATATAATCAAGTCAAACTCATGTACAATAGGTAGAGCATATGGCAAGATACAGAATGCAGAATATAGGCCTCAGCATTGTAGCGCATCGTAGTACATTAGTTCTTTAGACAAAGTCCAATCTCCTCAATGGGGTCGAGGTGAATCAGACAGTACTCTAGTTTATGGAGAGAAGTTCAGAAGCCTGATAACAGAGGGGAAGAAACTGTTTCTGAGTCTGGTGGTGCACGATTTCACGCTTCGGTACCTCATGCCAATTGGGAGTAGGGAGAAGAAGGCATGATCGGAATGGGTCTAGTCTTTGATTTTGTTGGTTGCTTTTCTGAGGCAGCGTGGTGTAGCTAGAGTCAATGGTGGGAAGTCTGGTCTGTGTGATGGACTGGCATACATCAACAACTCTGCAATTTCCTGCGGTCTTGCGCAGGTCTCTGATGATCTGGTTGAACTCCCATAATATGAATCAGTCACATAGAGGGAAGTGTTAGGTCCACTGAAGGGTTTCTTCACAACTTGACATTACTGGTGGATTTATTGCTTTCCCTGGATTTGATAGGATTGGCAAGATTTCCTTCACTTTCATTTTGTGAACACAGGTATGAATTACTGTCAGGTTGTAGCATCATTGGTCTTTCGTTGATTTATATCAGGCAAAACCATCCTTTAGACATAAGAAAGGGGGATTTTCTTGGCTCCCCAACACTATTTTGGAAATTCAGCTGCACTTACTGCACTTGATGTATGAAGTTTGCTGATCGTCAACCTAGGTTAGATCCAACTTTTCAATTTATACTTACTTTCCATTTTCCCCAAGGACTTCTACCACTAAGATGAACATTTGTTCCTGCTGAACAAATTTCACAGTCTCTATGTTATTTACAAGTTTTATGTATTAGCATGTCAATAAAAACACAGAAGAGTTAGCATTTCCAAGTCAAGAGGACATAATGTTCTTTCCCTTCCTGCAACAGGACATGTAATCGGACCTGGTAAAAATCTTAAGTACATTTTGGCACTGTGAGGGAGAGATAAAATCAAACTTCAGGTTGTCATGCCTCCCTGAGCCACAAGTATGGTCTGAGTGAGTCTGCACTCCTATAGTTACATATTTCTCCGCAGTCAACAACAATTTGACATCAAAGTCAATGTGGCAGGATCAAAAGAGTGATGAAGGCGAATTCTGAAATGTAACAGCTGTATTTTCTCCTGCACGGGTTGTTTTCTCTGGAGCGTTGGGATTAAGTGGACCTGTCACAAGTATATGAAATTATGAGGCATAGACAGGATAGATAATCATATTCTTTTCTCCACGGTGGAAATATCAAAGACTACCTTATTCCATAGTTTTAAGGTGGAGGGGACAAAGTTTAAGGGAATTGCTATAGATAGAGTCATAGTCATACAGCGTGGAAACAGGCCTTTCAGCCCAACTTTCCCATGCCGACCTAGATACCCTGTCTCACTTGCCCTGTTGACCCATATCCCTTTAAATCTTTCCTAACCTGTCCAAATGACTTTCGGTCGACGCAACGTGTCAATGTTGTGCAAGGCAAGTTTTTAACACAGAGGGTGGTGGGTAGCTGGAATGTATTGCCAAGGGTGGTAGTGGAGGCAGATACCATAGTGGTATTTAAGAGACTTTTAGATGGGCACATGGATAGGCACATGGTACAGGGAATGAAAGGATATGGATCAGGCAGAGGAAATTAGTTTAACTTGGCATCATGTTGGGCATGCATATTATGACTGATTGGTCTATACCTGAGCTGTGCTGTTCTGTGTCCTGTATTTAAAACTTTCTAAGTTTCCCTGTCAAATTATACTTCTGATTAAATTTTTGCATTGCCTGGAAGGTTTATAATAAAATAAAAAGCGTAAAATGGGTAAACCAGCAAAATCTATCCATAACAGGCTTTTAGAATTAATAATTCTAGTGCTGAGCCCCCTCCTCTATTCCCTCTTCACCTATGACTGCACACCTGTACATGGTACTAACACTATCATCAAGTATGCAGATGATGCAACGGTGATTGGCCTCATCAGCAACAACGATGAGTCGGGTCCAGGAACAGCTTCATCCCTGCGGCTGTTACATTACTCAACACTGTACCTTGGTGATTGCCAATCACCCCCCCCCCCGGACACTCCTTCCACCAGGAAAAAAAATAATTGCACTACTATGACTGTATGCACGTAATTATATTTATTTATTGCTCATATTCTATGTCGTTCTTCTAGGGAGATGCTAACTGCATTTCGTTGTCTCTGTACTGTACACTGCACAATGACAAAGTTTGAATCTGAATCTAAAGGAGGAAATGATTTCCATACACCATAAAGTGTCAATGAGATTACTGAAACAGATGAAGGTTCCTGACACAAAACATGATCTGTCCCTGCACAGATCCTGTCTGACCTGCTGAGCTCCACCAGCAATTTGTTTTACTCAAGGTTTCAGCATCTGCAGTCTCAGGATTGCAAAAGGTGGGCCTGTCCTTATTCTACTCTCTCTAGAACTTTGGCAGTATTATAGTGGGAGTGACCTTTTAAGGTGAGAGGGGCAAAGTTTAAAGGGGATGTGCAGTGCAAGATTTTTACACAGAGGGTAGTGAGTGTAGTGGCCATTTGGCCTGTTTTGCATGACATTGATGATGGCATGTGCCTTTAAATTTTAGACTGCCCGTTATATTGTGGGTGGGATTTATGACGTGATTTTGGGCGTGTTTGGAGCTTATATGCTTGCGCAGAAGTTTAGTTTTTAGATTAATTTGGAGAGACGATGGGGAAGGTTAACCCTTCTACCATGCAGGATCATGCGGGCCATATGCCAGATCATGCCAGTGTTACAGAGACACGAGGAGTTTACTAATGTCTAAAGTAATGCTGGAGTTCGAAGAAGATTGTAGTAACGAGTCGGAAGAAATTTGGATGTATCTCACTGTTTTCTATCACCAATAAAGCATTTATTCATCAAAAGACTGTTTTGAAGCCATATCTGAGACGAAGCTCTGAAGGTCTCTGTGAGTGAGCGTGCATGCGTTTAGAAGACACCCCCTTCCACCATACTCATCCAAATAGCGGCTAGGGTGCTAATTACCTGAAAGATATGAAATTCTGCCACTACAGTGAGTGCTTGGAATGCGCTGCCGGAGGTGATGGTGGAGGCAGATTTAAGAGAGGCATATGTTAAGATCATGAGCGGAGTCGATAGGGTAGATGTAGAGATTTTTTAGCCCAGAATAGGGGAATCAAGAACCAAAGGGCATATTTTGAAGGTCCTATATTCATAAAAGAAATATGAAGGACAATTTTATCACAAAGAGGGTGGTGAGTATATGGAATGAGATGCCAGTGGAGGTAGTTGAGGCAGGTCTATAACAACATTTAAAAGACATTTAGATAGGTTCATTGACAGGAAACGTTTAGAGGGATATGGGCCAAATGCAGGCAGATGGAACTAATGTAGAAGGGTCAGCTTGGTCAACTTGGACAAGTTGGGCATAAGGGCCTCTTTCCATGTGGTATGACTATATGTGAATATGCAGAAAATGGAGGGATATGGATTCTATGCAGGCAGACCAGTTGGTATCAAGTTCGACACAGGCATTGTGTGCCGAAGAGCTTGCTCTTGTGATGTACTGTTCTATGGTATATGGTCTATGACCATTAACAGACGGAACCACAATAACCTATCTTTTTACTCCAGATTCCAGCATCTGCAATCTCTTACACTCCATTTTCCTGCTCCACTGTGGTCTCTCCAAGGCATACCCACTGACGAAGTTCTCCCCTTTGACGAGCCCCCGATGGAGGTTATGTGTGACTCTCTCTCACTGCTTCTCCTTTGTGATTCCTGCTGCTCTCCTACTCTTCAATGTTATTCTTAGTCACACGCTCCTGTTTGCTACTTGTCTACTTGAATAGTTTTGATCCAAAACATCATCTGTCCATTTACCTTCACAGATGCAGAAACAAGGCACTGCAGATGCTCGTTTACAAAAACAACACAAAGGCAGCATCACTGGGGAATATGGATAGGTGATGTTTTGGTTCGGGACCCTTTTTCAGACTGGTTATGGACAGTGGGGGGGAAAGAAATCTGGAAGAAAGTAGTGGTAGAACAAAGTTTAGTTAGTAGGTATGAGGTGAACACAGGTGAGGAAGGGTAATGATTGGTAGATGGGTTGGACAAAGGCCAGAGATGAAAAACTGGGGAGACAAAAGGATTGAAGAGTTGTGAATTGTGAAGCCAGAGGAAGGAATGTAGATGGAGGGGAGGGGAGGGAATCTCCAAAATAAATAATTATTGATTTTAAGAATCCATTTTAAATATGTTCATAGGTGATAGGAGCAGAAATAGGCCATCTGCCCATTGAGTCTTCTCCACCATTCAATCATGGCTGATCTATCTTTCTCTCTCAACCCTATTCTGCTGCCTTCCTGTAACTTTTAACACCCTTACTAATCAAGAACCTATCAATCTCTGGTTTAAAAATACACAATGAGTTGGACTCCACACCCATCTGGGGCAATGAATTCCACAGATTCATCACCTCTGACTTAAAATATTCCTTCTCATCTCCTTTCTAAAGGTACATACTTTTATACTGAATATTATTAAAAATTCTAAATAACCATGTGTGTAAGATTCATAGTTCATGTTCATAAGTTCCAGGGGCAGAATAAGGCCATTCTGCCCATCAAGTCTACGCTATTCAATCATAGCTGATCTACCTTTCTCTCTCAACCCCCTTATCCTGTCATTGCCCCATAACCCCTGTCACCCTTACTAATCAAGAATCTGTTCATCTCCGCCTTAAAAATATTCATTGACGGCCTCCACAGCCATCTGTGGCAATGAGGCAATGTGGCTTCAGAGGGCGGTGGAGGCCGGTTCTCTAGATGCTTTCAAGAGAGAGTTAGATAGTTCTCTTAAAGATAGCGGAGTCAATGGATATGGGGAGAAGGCAGGAACAAGGTACTGATTGTGGATGATCAGCCATGATCATATTGAATGGCGGTGCTGGCTCGAAGGGCCGAATGGCCTGCTCCTGCACCTATTCTCTATTGTCTATTGAATTCCATAGATTCATCACACTATGACTAAAGATGATAAAAATGTGCAAGCAAATGATCATTATTGACAGGGGCCACAAAGTGATATGTAAGAAAGTCTCTGTGGAGTTGGTTGCTTCTGTGCTGCAGAATGTCTACTTGAGTAAGTATTATTTATTTGTGTCTGAGAACCAACAGATTGCCTCTGCATGCGGTAGTAATCCTGATGTTCAAAGCAATGTGAGTGCAGATTTCTACTGAATAATTTCTTTAAAAGAGATTTGAAAAATATGGCTGTTTGAAATCCTTGAAACATGCCGTGAATCCAATAAAAAACCTTAAAGATTATATGACAAATCTAGGGCAGAAAAGTCTGTTTAGCTAGCCAAAATCTATCCCTTTGTCATTCCAATATTCCCACTTTCTGAACAACTGTGTTTATGTGACTTTAAAAAATTCGAATCACTGCTGCTGCTCAACAAATGACAGAAAAAATATTCACTCCGCACCTTATCTGATACCCTTTTGTCTCCTTTTCATCTCTAGTCTTTGTCGCTTGCTCCCCGCATCTGCCAATCAACCCCTTCTCATCTGTATCCACCTTTCACTTGCCAGGCTTTGTTCCACCACTACCTCTCTTTTCCAGTTTTTTTCCCCTGAAGAAAGGGGGAATTCCCCTGAAATCCATCTGAAGGAAGATCCTGATCTGAAATGTCAACTGTCAATTTCCTCCATGGATGCTGCCTGACCTGCTGAGTTACTCCAGCACTTTGTGTTTAGCTCCACCATCTGCAGTTACTTGTGTCTTAATTGAAAAAAATATACTGGTCTAATATTTAGTTTAGTTTGTGCTGCTTTTGGTGCTGAGCAGTGTAAACCGAATAGCTAAGTGCAGTCAGCAATTCCAAGCATATATCTTGCATAATATGGACTTCTATGTCTTGTCTTCAGTTGTCCTGAGTGTTTTGGGGTTATATTACACTAATATTGCTGTTATTAATTTTGTAATATATTATCCATGTGTATTGTGTATACAGATCTGTTATGCCAATTCTGGTAACTATTTTGTTATTTTGTTGTGGTACAATTAAACATTTTTGACCCTTGATGTGAAATTGCATTGTCAGCTTCCCTCTTCATAATCATCCTTAGCACAGAGGCCTCTGGGCATGTAGCAGTGACGTCAGTCAATATGGACATAGAATCATTTTGAGTCTGAAGGGTCTTGACCCAAAACATCACCCATTCCTTCACTCCAGAGATCCTGCCTGTCCCGCTGAGTTACCCGAGCATTTTGTGTCTACCTTGGACATAGAATCATACAGCGTGGAAACAGGCCCTTCAGCCCAACTCGTCTATGCCAACCAAGATGCCCCATCTACACTAGTCCCTTTTGCCTGCATTTGGCCCGTATCCCTCTAAACATTTCCTATCTGCATAGCATCTATATGTATTTTAAATGTTGTTACAGTATCTGCCTCAACTACCTCTTTCAGCAGCTAGTGCCAGATAACCACCATTCTCTGGATGAAAACAATTGCTCCTCAGGTTCCTCCTATACCTTTCCCCTCTCATCTTAAACCTTTGTCCCATTGCTCGCGTAGAAAAAAAGGAACTGCAGATACCGGTTTACAAAAAAAAAGACAAAGTGCTCGAGTAACTCAGCGAGTCAGGCAGCATCTCTGGAGAACATGGATAGGTGATGATAGGAAAGGTTCCCTACCTATGTTCTCCAGATGCTGCCTGACACGCTGAGTTACTCCAGTACTTTGTGTCATTTTTTTCTTATGGTTCCTGATTTCCCTACCCTGGGTTAAAGACTGTGCATTTCAAGTCAAGAGTGTTTTATTGTAATACTAGACCAACTGGGACCCATTGGGTCCCTGTCACATGGGAGGCCTGGTCCCCCAATACAACCCGTTCCCCAAAGCAATATTCGACCACTCAACCAAAGTTTAAAAAATAAAATGTATTAATTTGGTTAGGCATTGAACAGCTTAAACAGCTTATTGGACAACAATCTGCCATAGGCAGTATGGTCCTGACTCGAAACATCACCAAACTATATCCTCCAGAGATGCTGCCAGACCCACTGAGTTGTTCCAACACGTTGTGTTCCGAACAAGGAACGATGTACGTCCTAGCACCTTATTGTTTACAAAACAAAACACTGAATTATGCTATTCTCATTTATTTTAATTGTTGTTAAACTATTCCATATTTTATGAAGTTTCCTGGATGTCACCCGTAACTGTTTTCAGCTGCCTTTGACTGTCTCTCTCTTTGAAAGCTCACTCTCTCCCTGTCCAATGAGATTTTCATTGCTATCCGTCTGGTGTCAGATAAGTCAGCGTCATTTCTCTTCTTTCTGTCATAGAGCAAGTTGCTGCAGACGTTATCAGGAGATGAAAGTTATTTTTTTTCACACTCTGATCTGCATGCATACCAGCCTTACATGTGGAGTGGTCGAGGGAAATGTGTATTCGTTTTAAGAGCTAGTTACATGTTATGGTGGGGTGAGTTCTCAGGTTTTTCTGATTGGATGGAGCTGAGATAAAATGAACGGTATTCTTTGTCTCCGTTTTCCCTTTTGATCATCAATGGTTTCTGATGCAAAGGAAAGCAGCAGGCATATAGCCAGATAAAATAACAAAAATCACATTTATTTTACAAAGTATGATGCTTAAAGTAAATTGTGGAACACGCTGTTAAATATAACCGCAGCTGTGCTGAGTGCTTCATATTAACTAATGTCTTTTCATATACCGAATCCTGTTGCAAAATTTGAATTGGTCTCAGGAATCAAGGTTTCAAATATGGCTTCAGAAAATTTGGGCTGGTTTACAACGCTTCTTATTGAGAGATCTTTTCCATGCTTCCTTCTTTAATGCACACACACTGTGACTGCAGCACATGCACAGATGCTTCTTACATCTCCCAGTGAGAGTGCTCACAGCATGACATTTTATGTGATTACAGCCACAGGCTTTCAGTTTGTAAAGTTTATGCATGTCCTTTTGAATTTATCTGATGAAAACTTTCTCTTAAGGTTGGAATGCCTATGTGTGTGCAGACATCGATTTGTCTAATAAAATATGTAAAACTGTAAAATATGTAAAATTCGTCTAATAAAATATGTAAAACTGTAATACCAATTTAATCGGGGCCAAGTAAAATAAAACTGAAAAATAAGTGATGCCAAATGATAAATTTTGCTTTGGAGAAGGTGAAGACGAAGACGAAGTTTACCAATGGATTATAGGGTAAACATAGAAAATAGGTGCAGGAGTAGGCCATTCGGCCCTTCGAGCCTGCACCGCCATTCAATATGATCATGGCTGATTATCCAACTCAGTATCCTGTACCTGCCTTCTCTCCCTACCCCCTGATCCCTTTAGCCACAAGGCACATCTAACTCTCTCTTAAATATAGCTATTTAGATAGCTCTTCAAAACTCTTCAAAATTCTAAACTCTTTAGATTCTGGAGTAGTTCCTGAGGATTGGCGGTTAGCAAACGTAACCCCACTTTTTAAGAAGGGGGGGTGAGAGAAAACGGGGAATTACAGACCAGTTAGTCTAACATCGGTAGTGGGGAAACTGCTAGAGTCAGTTATTAAAGATGGGATAGCAGCACATTTGGAAAGTGGTGAAATCATTGGACAAAGTCAGCATGGATTTACGAAAGGTAAATCATGTCTGACGAATCTTATAGAATTTTTCGAGGATGTAACTAGTAGCGTGGATAGGGGAGAACCAGTGGATGTGGTGTATCTGGACTTCCAGAAGGTTTCGACAAGGTCCCACATAAGAGATTAGTATACAAGCTTAAAGCACATGGCATTGGGGGTTCAGTATTGATGTGGATAGAGAACTGGCTGGCAAACAGGAAGCAAAGAGTAGGAGTAAACGGGTCCTTTACACAATGGCGGGCAGTGACTAGTGGGGTACCGCAAGGCTCAGTGCTGGGACCCCAGCTATTTACAATATATATTAATGATAGGGATGAGGGAATTGAAGGCAATATCTCCAAGTTTGCGGATGACACTAAGCTGGGGGGCAGTGTTAGCTGTGAGGAGGATGCTAGGAGACTGCAAGGTGACTTGGATAGGCTGGATGAGTGGGCAAATGTTTGGCAGATGCAGTATAATGTGGATAAATGTGAGGTTATCCATTTTGGTGGCAAAAACAGGAAAGCAGACTATTATCTAAATGGTGGGCGATTAGGAAAAGGGGAGATGCAGCGAGACCTGGGTGTCATGGTACACCAGTCATTGAAAGTAGGCATGCAGGTGCAGCAGGCAGTGAAGAAAGCGAATGGTATGTTAGCTTTCATAGCAAAATGATTTGAGTATAGGAGCAGGGAGGTTCTACTGCAGTTGTACAGGGTCTTGGTGAGACCACACCTGGAGTATTGAGTACAGTTTTGGTCTCCAAATCTGAGGAAGGACATTATTGCCATAGAGGGAGTGCAGAGAAGGTTCACCAGACTGATTCCTGGGATGTCAGGACTGTCTTATGAAGAAAGACTGGATAGACTTGGTTTATACTCTCTCTGGAATTTAGGAGATTGAGATGGAGTCTTATAGAAACTTACAAAATTCTTAAGGGGTTGGACAGGCTAGATGCAGGAAGATTGTTCCCGATGTTGGGGAAGTCCAGGACAAGGGGTCACAGCTTAAGGATAAGGGGGAAATCCTTTAAAACCGAGATGAGAACAACTTTTTTCACACACAGAGTGGTGAATCTCTGGAACTGTCTGCCACAGAGGGTAGTTGAGGCCAGTTCATCGGCTATATTTAAGAGGGAGTTAGATGTGGCCCTTGTGGCTAAGGGGATCAGAGGGTATGGGGAGAAGGCAGGTACGGGATACTGAGTTGGATGATCAGTCATGATCATATTGAATGGCGGTGCAGGCTCGAAGGGCCGAATGGCCTACTCCTGCACCTAATTTCTATGTTTCTATGTCTATGTTTCTAGATATATTAGTGTATTTAGATACAAGGATAGGTTGGACAAACTTGGATTGTTTTCTCTGGAGCTTTGGAAGTTGAGAGGAGACCTGATAGAAGTATATAAAATTATGAGAGGCATAGATATGGTATACAGTCGGAACCTTTTTCCCAAGGTGGAAATGTCAAATGCTAGAGGCCATAACTTTAACTTGAAAGGGGCAGTTTAAAGGAGATGTTTACAGAGAGAGTAGTGGTTTCCCGGAACGCGCTACCAAGGGTGGTGGCAGAGGCAGATATGAGGCAAAAACAGAAGTCCACAGTGCAACCAAAGACAACTATCCATAGAAGATGAGGTTAGTGCCGGCCCCATGTCTGAGGAAGTGTCCCAACCCAAAACGTCACTTACCCATGTTCTCCAGAGATGCTTCCAGACCTACTGAGTTACTCCAGCCCTTTGTGTCTATCTTTGCTGAGGTTAGTATTGTGCAGTGGGCTTTACTGTAGATTGATTACTTTACTTGAAAGGGGCAGTTTAAAGGAGATGTTTACAGAGACAGTAGTGGTTTTCCGGAATGCTCTACCAAGGATGGTGGCAGAGGCAGATATGATAGTTTAAGAGGCTTTTAGTTGGATATTCAGCGAGTGGAGGGATGTGGATCACATGCAGCAAGTGAAGATTAGTTTAGCTTGGAATCTTGTCTGTTACAAAGATTGAGGGCTGAAGGGACTGTTCTTGTGCTGTACTGTTCTATGTTCTATGTAAATCATAAGAAGGTGTATAAATCAAAGAACATAAGAAACCAGGAAAAACATGCTTATCTGAACTATGATAAATATGAAAGATAAATATGAAAGATGGATCAGAATGAGACATTTTTTGCAGATAATTACGATTCTGTTATAGAATCATAGAATCGTACAGCACAAAAACAGGTCAAGAGTGTTTAATTGTCATGTGTACCAACAGAACAATGAAATTCTTACTTGCTGCAGCTATACAGGCCCGTAAACGCAATAACACAGATAAATATACAATAATCATTAATAAAAAAATCGTAATACCAGATAGCCGTAATAGTGCAAAAACAGAAGTCCATAGTGCAACCAAAGCCAACTATCCATAGAAGATGAGGTTAGTGCCGGCCGCATGTCTGAGGAAGTGACCCAACCCAAAATGTCACTTATCTAAGCTCTCCAGAGATGCTTCCAGACCTACGGAGTTATTCCAGCCCTTTGTGTCTATCTTTGCTGAGGTTAGTATTGTGCAGTGGGTTTTACTGTAGATCGGTTACTTTACTTACTAACCAATGTAGTGCTTTATTATTATGCTCCGCCTCCTACCACACCATTCATATTATCGCAACCTGACATGTGCTGCCAGTCAGTACTGCTGCATGGTAGGAATGACATGTTGTAGTGTGTTGTATACGTTACTCAATAAATATTGTTATACCAAATCTGTGAGTATGTGTGATTACTCAACATGGAGTAGGGATACTCAACTCAGAAGTGTGATCCACAGACGCAACCATCAACATCTCCTTCCTGTGAAGGAACCACGTCCTGATGTCCCGACAGACCCGTGCTGCACTGCCTGTGCCCCAACAACTACTGCAGCCACAGGTTCGTCCACCGCTTGCCGTCCAGAAACAACTCTAACTGAAACGCGATACCCAAAAGCGATTTTTCGATGTCCAGCAAACCACTTACACCTCTCTCCAGTGGCCAAGTCGTTCGCCTTCAAACCAACAAGGGTCATGGCCCTTTGGGTTTCATCCACAGTCCCGCAAAAGAGCCGCGCTCATACCTGGTGAGTGCCGACGGAGGGATCTACATCAACCGTCAACATCTCCTTCCTGTGAAGGAACCAAGTCCTGCTGTCTCGTATACTGATGTCTCGTATCCACGTCTGATCTACCCATCTACTGACGTACTTTCCCTTTCCTCACGACCTGCAGCTGCAGACCCACCCCTGGTTGTGTCTCCAGCTCCCTCACCACCCGTGCCCCGCTCGCCTGCCTCGCCGGTGAAGGGAGGGTCCAGATGTGGTCTGTACCGTACGTGCGCGGACCGGGTTTGTAGGCCGCCCCTTAGATACGGGGACTTTGTTTGAACCATCTGAGCTTCCCTGTATGCGCTATTAGCGTTTCGGTTCCATTATTAATCAGTCAGCACCGAGTAGTGTATATATATATATATATATATCTATATATTATTAAATCTCTGATCTTGACCGCATTTGGCCTACTGTGCTGCGATTTCCGACAGAACACCGCCACCTACGGCCGTCATTTTTGGCCACCTCGCCCAAAGCCTCCCTCCACCTTACGGGTGCAGAGGATTTTTCCCATCGATGACAAATCAGAGAGATATTAATGTTTTTTTAAAAATTCACCATTCTCTCTGCTGCCCCTGCTGGAGGGAGGGCGAGGGACAATAAAACCAGGAAGTGGTGTGCCTCACTCACTTTGGCTTGGTTGAAAGGCACTACTTACTGCAAATGGTGGCATGAAGTTGAAAGGCACTAACTGCAAATGGTGGCTTGGGTGCTTTGGCTTGAGGTTGAAATGCACTATTTACTGCAAATGGAGGCTTGGGAGCTTTGGTTTAAAGTTCAAAATGCACTACTTACTACAAATGGTGGCTTGGGAGCTTTGGCTTGAAGTTTAAAAAAATCACTTCTCTCTGCTGCACCTGCTGGAGGGAGTGGGAGGGACTATAAAACCAGGAAGTGGTGTGCCTCACTCACTTTCACTTTCTGCAAGATGGATTAAGCCAAGGGTCACGTCTCTCTGAGCTCTGAATGACACTGAACAAATGTCTACACAACTGTGAGTATCCTTAATGTGGTTTGAAAAGGAAAATATGTGTTTTTTTAAAGTAAAAAGGCACTGCCTGTAAATGATTGTTTTGGGTGCTTTGGCTTGAAGTTGAAAGGCACTACATACTGCAAATGGTGGCTTGGGAGCTTTGGTTTAAAGTTGAAAGGCACTACTTACTGCAAATGGTGGCTTGGGAGCTTTGGCGAAGTTGAAAGGCACTACTTACTGCAAATGGTGGCTTGGGTGCTTTGGCTTGAGGTTGAAAGGCACTACTGCAAATGCACTTACTTCCTGTTTGCACTGTATATTGATTTTAGATAAAACGCTACACTTACGGCTGTGATTTTTGGCCATCTTACTCAATCCCCCCTCCGCTGAGCAGGTGCAGAGAATTCTTCCCATCAATTAAAAATAAAAGTGTTATTAGTGTTTTAAAAATGTTGAGAATCTCTCTCCTGTCAATCATGCCCTCAAAGCCACACCTTTTCCGGTGGGAGGGGGAGGGGTCATAAAACCTGCAAGTGTGGGTGTGGCTCAGTCTCTGCATGATGGGGGAGGGAGAGGTCATGACTGTCTGAGCTGTGAATCAACTGAACACACTGAATGTCTACTGAACTGTAAGTGGTGTTTTGTGTGGTTGTGTGAATTTGGTGGACTTGGACCCTGCTTGAAGTGGAATAAAACTGCACTGAACTTATCTATCTTGCATTGAACGTCTACCCTGTAGATGGCTTGATTGTAATCATGTATTGTCTTTTCGCTAACTGGATAGCACATAACAAAAAGCTTTTCACTGTACCCCAGTTCACATAACATTACTGTGTACAACTAACACTAACCATGCTTTACTTTAACTGCAGGGGGGCAATCAGGCAACCTGAATTTACACTTCCATAGCAGAGAGGTTTAGTGCGGTAGCCTGTGGACGGCATAGGTGCTGGCAGGCATTCTACAGTTGTGGCTGAAACTGGGGATTGATGAAATACCTAGGAGAGTTGGCTGTAGGTTTTCAGATGCTCCATCAGATGCCTTTGTGAAGCGAGTGCAAAGTAGGAAAGACGTCAAGGCAAATATAGAGTATAAAGTCAGAACCCTTGTCCCAGGATGGGAATATGAAAGACTAGTGTGCATAGCTTTAAGGTAAGAAGGGCAAAGTTTAAAGGAGCGGTGTGAGGCAAGTTATTCTAAACAGAGGGTGGTAAGTACCTGGAATGTGATGCAAGGGGTGGTGGTGGAGGCAGATACAATAGTAGCATTTAAGAGACTTTTGGTTTGGCGCACGGATATGCAGTGATGAAGGGATGTGGATTAAGTGCAGGCAAATAAGAGTTGGTCTTGGCATCATTTTCAGCGTAGACATTGTGGGCCAAAGGGCCTGTTCCTGCCTGTACTGTTCTTTGTTCTATGCCTATTAATCCCCTGGAGGACATGTGGACTTGATCTATGAAGACAGTGGAATCAGAGAGTCTAAAACTCATTGCCAGAAGACAAGTCCCACAAATCGGATGAAGAGCAAACACAAAATCATTCAATGGGAGATTACCTTGGCCGACATCTACAAACCTAATCTTGGGCACCAAGCAATCCACCACACTCCATCTCTTGTAAAACAATAAAAGATGTATTCATACCATTTTTAACAAAGGCAATATCTACACACTTTTAATTAAAACGTACTGATTCATAATGTGCAAAACATTCTCACACATTCAGCAGAGCTGCAAATCGCACATCCACACCTTCTCACTGTATGTGAACGCTACTCTCTATTTAACCATGACAACCGCACACCCAAATACATAGCACAACACTCACTGATTCACTTCCCTCGCTATTTTGCACAATTTAAACAACTGGAGAATAGTCACAGTCATAGGGGTGTACAGCATGGAAACAGGCCCTTCAGACTAACTCATCGCTATTGTGAATGTGTAATTCAAAATGCTGGAGTAACTCAAAGGGTCAGGTAGCATCTCTGGGAAACATGGATAGGCAACGTTTCAGGTTGGGGTCTTTTTTCAGACTGATTGTGTGGGGGGGGGGGGGAGAAAGAAAGCTGGAAGAGTGGAGAAACAGGACAAAGCCTGGCAGGTAATAGGGTCTCGACCCGAAACGTCACCTGTTCCTTCTCTCCAGAGATGCTGCCCATCCCACTGAGTTACTCCAGCTTTTTGTGTCTACCTCAGGTAATAGGTAGACACAGGCCATGGGAATTTTTGATAGACAGATGGTTTGAACCTTAAAGCTATGCCCTCTATTATTTTATATTTCTCTCCCTGGAAAAGATTCTGTCTACCCTATCCATCCCTCTCATAATTCCATTTACCCTACCCGGCAAAACCTGGCATTCCAATAAAAACAATCCAAGTCACTCAAACCTCTACGTAGCTAAGCCTCAAATCCAGGCATCATTCTGGTAAACCTCCTCTGCATCCTTTCCAAAACCTCCACATCTTTCCGAATGGGATGACCAGAATTGAGCACAATGCACCAAATGCGGTCTAACTAAAGTTTGATAAAACTGCATCATCACTTCCTGACTCTTATACTCAAAGCCCCAACCAATGAAGGGAAACATGCCATTAAATATATTAAAATTCCAACTGCTTTGCTTCCTGAGAATGGAATGGTGTCTCCCTAATTTCACGCCTCAGATAAAACAGAAGGTCGCCTTGTGGGTGGTGGGAGTTGCTATCGGCAGTCCTGGCACATATCAGATATTAGCTGCTCATTATTTCCAAATACTGAAGTTTAAATTGGGGCAGCACAGTGATGCAGCTGGTAGAGCTGCTGCCACACAATGCCTGAAACCCAGTTTCGATCTTTGTGAGGCCTTGGTCAGAAGCTTCTCTGAAGTTTTATTAATGACAATAATATGTTGTTGTCTGTTCAAATGCACTCCATCTCATATTGTCAGAGGCCACTTTCATGGAGTTAAAAACAAAGCACAAAGTACTTTTTGGGTATGAATAAAAAAAGCCAAAATGAAAAACAACTTCTGCAGGGACAACTTACCGATGTTGACCAACATGCCACATCTATACAAGTCCCACCTACCCTCTCTTGGCCCATATCCCTCAAAACCTATCCTATCCATGTACCTTTCCAAATGTTTCTTAAACCTGCCTCAACTACCTCTGTGCAATTGTCGTTAGTGTGTAGGGAGTTAATGAGGAAGTGAGATAACATGGAACTAGTGTGAAAAAGTGATCAATGGTCGGCGTGGGCTCAGTGGGTCGAAGGGCCTGTTTCCATGCTGCATCACTAAACTAAATTAAACTCAGACTCAAGGAAGTGAATCTTTATCCACTCAGGGTGAAAACAATAATCAACGTCACCCAATTTGCCTTATGACAGCAGCAACGCTCTGCTAAGTGTACAATGCTATGAAAAAGTAATGATGGAGAAATCAGTGACCCTACCTGTCTTGTGCTCATATCTGGAAGATCTTTACAGAAAAAGCATCTTGTGAAAAAAAGTCTTGCAGGAAGGGTAAGGAAGAAGGTAACAGAGAGCCACTAAAAGGAAAATGCATTAAAAAAAACACAATTAAGTTTAGAACATAGAACATAAAACAGTTGCATAGGAACAGGCTCTTCAGCCCACAATGTCTGTACCAAACAAGATGCCAAGTTAAACTAATGTCCTGTGCCTGCATGTGATCCATATCCCTCCATTTCCTGCATATCCGTGTGCCTATCTAAAAGCTTCTTAAACGGCACTATCGTATCTGTCTCCGCCACCAACCCTGGCAGCACGCTCCAGGCACCCACATGCCCTGCACATTAAACTTTTCCCCTCTCACCTTACAGTTATCCCCTCTAGTGCTGGGCATTTCCACCCTGAGAATAGGGTTCTGAATATCTATCCTGTCTATGTCTCTCATAGTAAAATACCGAATTAAGGTTAGGAATGATGAAACCTTAGTTTAGTTTAGTTTATTATTGTCATGTGTACTGAGGTACAGTGAAAAGCTTTT
Organism: Leucoraja erinaceus; assembly: GCF_028641065.1. Lineage (NCBI taxonomy): Eukaryota > Metazoa > Chordata > Chondrichthyes > Rajiformes > Rajidae > Leucoraja > Leucoraja erinaceus. The sequence continues at coordinate 43,588,404 of NC_073382.1, read as the reverse complement.
GTTTGTGTGCTATCCAGTCAAAGAAAAGACTATACATTAATACAATCAAGCCATCCACAGTGCACAGATAAAAGATGAAGGTACAACATTCAGTGCAAGATAAAGTCGATAAAGTCTGATTAAATATACTTCAAAGGACTCCAATTAGGAAGATAGGAGTTTGGGACCGCTCTCTAGTTGGTGATAGGATGGTTCAGTTGCCTGATAGCAGCTGTGAAGAAACTTGCTGAATTTGGAGGTGTGCCTCTTCAAATCTCTGCACCAGGGTGAGACTGGTCCTAGATTATGCTGACGGCCTCCAACAGGAGGCACAAGGTATCAGTAAAACTCAGGAGAAAGTTAAATCACAACTGATAAGAAGCCACAAATGACCAATTTATAGAGCACTTTTTTCAACAAAAGGCAGAATAATGTATCAAATGCACATTGATGATAATGGCAAAGTTATATATCCTCTTGCTATTCCAATGCAACATTTTAAGCAGTTCTATTTCCACAGTTAATGTAAATTTGTTTCCTTTCAAAAATATTTATTATGTTTACTGAAGCTCGCACCCTGATGACTTTGAAGCATTACACACCTTCAATTCATTTGCTTTCCATAAGAATTAATATGGAGCTGCGTCACCGATTACCTTCAACAATATTTTGAGTCTGAATAGAAACATAGAAACATAGAAAATAGGTGCAGGAGTAGGCCATTCGGCCCTTCGAGCCTGATCAGCCATGATTCAATATGATCATGGCTGATCATCCAACTCGGTATCCTGTACCTGCCTTCCCTCCATACCTCCCGATCCCTTTAGCCACAAGGGCCACATCTAACTCCCTCTTAAATATAGCCTATGAACAGGCCTCAACTACCTTCTGTGGCAGAGAATTCCACAGATTGCCTGTCCAATCCCTTAAGAATTTTGTAAGTTTCTATAAGATCTATAAATTTTGTAAGTTCCTATAAGATCCACCCTCAATCTTCTAAATTCTAGCGAGTACAAGCCAAGTCTATCCAGTCTTTCTTCATATGAAAGTCCTGCCATCCCAGGAATCAGTCTGGTGAACCTTCTCTGTACTCCCTCTATGGCAAGAATGTCTTTCCTCAGATTATCAGACCAAAACTGTACACAATACTCCAGGTGTGGTCTCAGCAAGGCCCTGTACAACTGCAGTAGAACCTCCCTGCTCCTATTCTCAAATCCTTTTGATTTGAAAGCTAACATACCATTCACTTTCTTCACTGCCTGCTGCACCTGCATGCCTTCTTTCAATGACTGGTGTACCATGACACCCAGGTCTCGTTGCATCTCCCCTTTTCCTAATCGGCCACCATTCAGATAATAGTCTACTTTCCTGTTCTTGCCACCAAAGTGGATAACCTCACATTTATCCACATTATACTGCATCTGCCATGCATTTGTCCACTCACCCAGCCTATCCAAGTCACCTTGCAGCTTCCTAGCATCCTCCTTACAGCTAACACTGCCCCCCAGCTTCGTGTCATCCGCAAACTTGGAGATGTTGCATTCAATTCCCTCGTCCAAATCATTACTATATATTGTAAATAGCTGGGGTCCCAGCACGGAGCCTTGCGGTACCCCACTAGTCATTGCCTGCCATTCAGAAAAGGACCCGTTTACTCCTACTCTTTGCTTCCTGTCTGCCAGCCAGTTCTCTATCCAGATCTCTATCCATCATCAATACCGTGTGCTTTAATTTTGCATACTAATCTCTTATGTGGGACCTTGTCGAAAGCCTTCTGAAAGTCCAGATATAACACATCCACTATTTCTCCCTTACTCCTAGTTACATCCTCGAAAAATTCTATAAGATTCGTCAGACATGATTTACCTTTCATAAATCCATGCTGACTTTGTCCAATGATTTCACCACTTTCCAACTCAAAATCAACGCCTAAGCAAGGAGACTGTTGTGATAACTCAACATGGGAAGATTGGTTTAAGTTTTGACTCATGCTGTTTTCAAACATAATAATTTAAAAACCATTTGCTGGAACATTTGCTTCATCAAAGTTAAAGTCAAAGTCAATTTTATTCGTCACATGCACCCGAAAGTGCAGTGAGTTAATTTATTTTCAGGCCAGAGATTTGCAGAATGCTGCATTATTTTGTGACATTGCAACTCTGCACAAGTCTTTACAAAGACAATTCATATAAATAACTGGGATGTATTTTGATCTCACTGTAAAGTATGCTATGCAGATTTTTGTTTTAATGACAAAAGGTCACCATTCATGTTGTACAGCACCTTCCCAGTTTAATGGTTGAGCATATATTATACCTATCCATCACCAGATACTTATATACCATATTAAACACTATTTGGCCTTGTTTACTTCTGACCTAACATTTATTTCCCCATCAGCCTTTGTCACCTGCTCCACCCATCTGCCAATCAAACTCCCCTCACCTAAATCCAACTGTTGCTTGCCAGACTTTGCCACACCCCACTTTTCTATTCCAGCCTTCTCCTCCCTTTACTTCAGTCTGAAGAAGGGTCCTGACCCGAAACGTCATCCTTCCCTTTCCCTTCACAGATGCTGCTTGACCCACTGAAGTCATCTTTGGTTTTTGCTCAAGATTCCAGCATCTGTAGCTTCTTATGCCTTCACTTATCTCTCCATAATCTTCCTGGAAAGTAAAGACACTGTATGGCTTTTTTTTTTAAATCGCCTCAAAGTCTCTTTGAACTCCTTTTATCCTTTTACCTTCCCATGTTACAAAAAAGAGTAAAGGGACTTGTTTAAGAGGACGTCTGTTTAGTTGTATCTGCCAAGTCCATTTCACAATGAACCAAAATAACGTCATCAAGTCAGAGTCATACAGCATGGAAACAGGCTCTTCAGCCCAGTTTACCTAGGCTGATCAAGATGCCCCAGCTACACTTATCCCATCTTCCCGTATTAGGCCCATATCCCTCTAAACCTTTGCTGTCCACGTACCTGTCCAAATGTATTTTAAATGTTATTATAGTACCTGCCTCAACTACTTCCTCTGGCAGTTCATTGCCTATATCCACCACTCTGTGTGTAAAAATGTTGTCCGTTGAAGTTCTACTAAATCTTTCCAATCTCACCTTAAACCTGTGTCCTCTGGTTCTTGATTCCCTTCCTCTGTATGACTCTAGATGGGCAACACAGTGGTGCAGCAGTAGAGTTGCTGCCTTACAGCACAAGAGACCCCGGATCGATCCTGACTGTCTATACGGAGTTTTTACATTCTTCCTGTGACCGCATGGGTTTTCTCCGGGTACTCCGGTGTCCTCCCATACCCCAAAGATGTACAGGTTTGTACAAACAAAAAAAAAAAGTATGAGTATGTGAATGTTTGAAGTTCTTTTAAATGGAGAGACACAGTAATCTCATTGTACGTGACACATGCAATGACAATAAAGCATTCTGATTCTGATTCTGAAACCTAAAAGGTTTGTAGGTTAATTGGCTTTGGTAAAAATTGTAAATTGTCCCGTGTGTAGGATACTGCTAGTATATGGGGCTGATCGCTGCTCGGCATACACTCAGTGGACCGAAGGATCTGTTTCCTCACTGTATCTCAAAAGTCTAAAGTCAATCGTGTAACCAATCTGCCATGTGTGAATTCCCCTCACAGGGTTCATTGTATATGAAATGGTGTCCAGTAAAATGTTGGGAGAATATAGTGAACTACCAAAAACCTGTCAGGATTAACAAACTTCCAGTCATTATTATCTTAGAATATTAGAGGACGATTTGCGTTGTCTGAAATTTCAACCGGGCTTTTAGAAGATTGTTTCTCTTGATTGATTGTCCTTTATTGATTCTATGCTCTTTCTAGAGCGTTTGTAGTGGATTATTTACTGGATTAACTGCAGCAATTAATAAGAAACAACTCTAAAACAATGGTATCACACAAGCGTATATGTTCCAAATCCTAATGAGGTCTAATTGCATTAGTAATAATCTTTCAAAACTCTTTAGATTCTGAAGTAGTTCCTGAGGATTGGCGGGTAGCAAACGTAACCCCACATTTTAAGAAGGGAGGGAGAGAGAAAACGGGGAATTACTGACCAGTTAGTCTAACATCGTAAGTGGGGAAACTGCTAGAGTCAGTTATTAAAGATGGGATAGCAGCACATTTGGAAAGTGGTGAAATCATTGGACAAAGTCAGCATGGATTTACGAAAGGTAAATCATGTCTGACGAATCTTATAGAATTTTTCGAGGATGTAACTAGTAGCGTGGATAGAGGAGAACCAGTGGATGTGGTGTATCTGGACTTCCAGAAGGCTTTCAACAAGGTCCCACATAAGAGATTAGTATACAAACATTAAAGCACACGGCATTGGGGGTTCAGTATTGATGTGGAGAGAGAACTGGCTGGCAAACAGGAAGCAAAGAGTAGGAGTAAACGGGTCCTTTTCACAATGGCGGGCAGTGACTAGTGGGGTACCGCAAGGCTCAGTGCTGGGACCCCAGCTATTTACAATATATATTAATGATCTGGATGAGGGAATTGAATGCAATATCTCCAAGTTTGTGGATGACACTAAGCTGGGGGGCAGTGTTAGCTGTGAGGAGGATGCTAGGATACTGCAAGGTGACTTGGATAGGCTGGGTGAGTGGGCAAATGTTTGGCAGATGGCAGTATAATGTGGATGAATGTGAGGTTATCCACTTTGGTGGCAAAAACAGGAAAGTAGACAATTATCTAAATGGTGGCCGATTAGGAAAAGGGGAGATGCAGCGAGACCTGGGTGTCATGGTACACCAGTCATTGAAAGTAGGCATGCAGGTGCAGCAGGCAGTGAAGCAAGCAAATGGTATGTTAGCTTTCATAGCAAAAGGATTTGAGTATAGGAACAGAGAGGTTCTACTGCAGTTGTACAGGGTCTTGGTGAGACCACACCTGGAGTATTGAGTACAGTTTTGGTCTCCAAATCTGAGGAAGGACATTATTGCCATAGAGGGAGTGCAGAGAAGGTTCACCAGACTGATTCCTGGGATGTCAGGACTGTCTTATGAAGAAAGACTGGATAGACTTGGTTTATACTCTCTAGAATTTAGGAGATTGAGAGGGGATCTTATAGAAACTTACAAAATTCTTAAGGGGTTGGACAGGCTAGATGCAGGAAGATTGTTCCCGATGTTGGGGAAGTCCCAGGACAAGGGGTCACAGCTTAAGGATAAGGGGGAAATCCTTTAAAACCGAGATGAGAAAAACTTTTTTCACACAGAGAGTGGTGAATCTCTGGAACTGTCTGCCACAGAGGGTAGTTGAGGCCAGTTCATTGGCTATATTCAAGAGGGAGTTAGATGTGGCCCTTGTGGCTAAAGGGATCAGGGGGTATGGAGAGAAGGCAGGTACGGGATACTGAGTTGGATGATCAGCCATGATCATATTGAATGGCGGTGCAGACTCGAAGGGCCGAATGGCCTACTCCTGCACCTAGTTTCTATGATTCTATGTTTCTAATGAGGGCTGCACGGTGGCGCAGTGGTAGAATTGCTGCTTTACAGTGCTTGAGGCGTCGGAGACCCGGGTTCGATTCGGACCATCGGTGCTGTCTATATGGAGTTTGTACGTTCGCCCTGTGACTGTTTTTTTCTCCGAAATTTTTGGTTTCCTCCCACACTCTAAAGCCATACAGGTTTGTAGGTTAATTGGCTTGGAATAAGTGTAAATTGTTCATAGTGTGTGTAGGATAGTGTTCATGTGCGGGGATTGCTGGTCAGTGCGGACTTGGTGGGCCGAAGGGTCTGTTTCCGCGCTATGTCTCTCAAACCAAAAAATACTGATAATAAGGCCTCTCTGCGTACCTTTGACATTTTATTTGTGACTGTACCACTACAATGATGCAATGCTATATTCTGTACTCCAGGATTTTTCTCTTTGCACTACCTGTTGTACTTATGCATGGATTGCGTGTACTCAGGTATAGTATAATCTGATTTGACTGGAAAGCACACAAACTAATGGTTTTCACTGTATCTTAGTACACGTGACAATAATAAACCAATATTAATACCTAATTGGCCTAACATATTTCTCCAACCATGCAAATAATTTTAATGACGATTTGTTTATTTAGAAGGGATTGAACAACTGGAAATATCTATGGGCTTCATAGTGACGCAGCTGGCAGGGCAGCTGCCAGAGACCCGGGTTTGTAGGTTAACTTGCCTCTGACTTGCACCAAGTGTGTAGGGATTCGATGAGATGGTAGAATAACATAGAACTAGTGTGAACACGTGATCTGTGGTTCAATGGTTCAATGATACTCTATTGTCTTATGTACCATGGTATAGTGAAACTCAGCTTTGCATACAGTTCAGCAAAAGTATTATTATACATAAGCACATTTTAGATTCAGTACAAGTATGTAGGAATAGTACATAAAGACGGCATACACGAGTCGCTGGTTTTGGTGCCATTTTCAAGTCCAAGTTGTTAGAAGTGCAGAGTTCTTAACCTGGTCATAAAGGCCCAATGACCTGGTGGCATTGCAGGGTCAGCCTGGCATGGCCAAAGGCCCCCTATGGAAGCTGTATCTCTAACAAACTACACCTAGTTTTGCTGGAAAGTATCCCATGTCCAACTGATACTTTCAGTCAATTAAACCTCTTTTGAATATTCTAAAGAGCAGGTATCTGATAAAATATCTTTTAGTTTTGAACTGCTTACATGGAAGCCAAATATCCCGAAACAGGGAAGCATAGATAATTTGTTATTTAAAGTATGAAAAGAACATAAAATATGCATTAATAAATATGTAAATTACTGTTTCCACATCAAGCAGAATAAATAGTTTGAAACATTGAAAGGGTCATCTCTTCAGTGAAATAACTGTTCTACAAACTACTTTCCCTGGGCAGAGAACCACAGAGAGAGCTCAAGTTGCTTGGTGTAAATATCGCCAACAATCTATCATGAACAAATCACATTGATGTGACAGCCAAGAAGGCCCACCAGTGCATCTACTTCCTCAGGAGACTAAGGAAATTTGGCATGTCTCCAATGACTTTTACAAACTTTTACAAATGCAACACAGAAATCATACTGTCAGGTTGCATCACAACTTTGTTTAGGAACAGCTCTGCCTAACACTGTAAGAAATTACAAAGAGTTGTGATGGAGCCCAGCCTATCACACAGACCAGACTTCCCACTATTGACTCCATCTGCACGTCATGCTGTCTCAAATAAACAGCCAAGCAGCATAATCAAAAATATCCCACCCTGGCTATGCCTCACCCCGCTACTGTTGGGCATGAGGTACAGAGGCTTGAAATCACGCATCACCAGATTCCGGGACAGCTTCTTCTTCTCTGTTATCAGGCTTCTGAATGGGCCTTCTATAAGCTAGGGCACTGTCCGATTCACCTCTACCCCTTTGCGGTTATTGGACTTTGTCTACGGAACTGATGCATTACATAGAAACATAGAAACATAGAAAATAGGTGCAGGAGTAGGCCATTCGGCCCTTCGAGCCTGCACCGCCATTCAATATGATCATGGCTGATCATCCAACTCAGCATCCTGTAGCTGCCTTTTCTCCATACCCCCTGATCCCTCTAGCCACAAGGGCCACATCTAACTCCCTCTTAAATATAGCCAATGAACTGGCCTCAACTACCTTCTGTGGCAGAGAATTCCATAGATTCACCACTCTCTGTGTGAAAAAAAAAAATCTCATCTCGGTCATAAAAGATTTCTCCCTTATCCTTAAACTGTGATCCCTTGTTCTGGACTTCCCCAACATCAGGAACAATCTTCTTGCATCTAGCCTGTCCAACCCCTGAGAACTATATTCTGCATTGTCTATCTTCCCCTTTGCTCCATCTATTGGACTTAAGTTTAGCCTGATTGTATTTTAGTCTAGTATTATCTGATTTGAGTTACACATGACAATATTAAACGTAAACCACAGTACAACTCGCCTGTTGACTAAAGGTAATATCACAAATGTCAGATTGAGATCATTTTGATGTGCACCTCAGAGCGTGCACAATCGTAGTGGAAGCAAGTCATCATTGATCCTGAGGGACTGCCTCAGAATAAGAGTTGTAAACAAGCTAGAGAATAACAAGTTTGCCGTTGAGGATGGTAGACTTGGAAATCATATTAGAATTTTGTTTGAACGGCATGTTCTGGTTGACAAGGTTACCAGCCACATGGGACTCATAAGAGAGTAATTTAAGTACCTTACACTACATGCTGCTGTATAATATGGCCTCACAAATATAATCGTCGGCCCTGATTGGTTGAAAAAGATGTTCTGACTTATAATGGTGTTCAAACAGACGATTCAAATAATAACAGGCCTGTTAAATTTCTCACACATCAATGACTTGATGATGAGTTATGAACTTGTGCACTACAGATGGAACAGCTTAACACCTACATTATAATTTATGTTTCAATGAGGGAACAATTTTCACACAGGTAATAGCGGAAAGACTAAATTTACATAAAGTCTGCAGCATTTGGAAGAACAACAATACAATAAATTTCACATTTTACTGCTTCAACATTTTGCAGCCAAATTGTCTGCTCTGAAAATGAAATATACTGCAGCTATCCAAATGTATTCTGCCAAACGAATTTAGTCATGCGAATGGCTTACTGCTCAAAATCAATTGACAAAATATCTATCATAATGTTAGGGCGATTGGTGCGTCAGTGAAAATCAGGGTTTGGTGTTTATGCTTGGCTTTGGGAGCGGGGGAGGAACCCAGCGAATCATGGAGTCGTACAGTGTGGAAACAGGCCCTTCGGCCAACTTGCCCACACCGACCAACATGTCGCATCTACACTTGTCCCACTTGCCTGTGTATGGCACATATTCCTCTAAACATGTCCTATCCATGTACCTGTCTAATTGCTTCTTAAACATTGCGATAGTACCTGCCTGAACTACCTCCTCCGGCATCTCATTCCATACACCCACCGAAATGTTACCCCTAAGGTTCCAATAAAGTCTTTCCCTCGCAACCCCATTCTCTTGCCTTCTCCCCATAACCCCTGACACTCTTACTAATCAACAATCTCAGAATGAGAATAGTATAGTACTTTATTTGCCAAGTATGTTTTGCAGCATACGAGGAATTTCATTTGCCAAGTCAGTCATACAAATAAAAAAAAGGAACAGATCACCCAAAACATATTTTAACATGCAGTTCCTCAGATTCCTCACTGTGATGGAAGGCGAAGGCCTTCCTTTTGTTCTTCCACGGTCGGGGGCCTCAAGTCCTCCATTGACGGGATGATCTTGACTCCCGTAGCCCGTAGCGTTCGAGCCCTCTGAGTCGAGGGGATTAGCTCCCGCATCGGTTCGGATGTCAGCTCCCCTGCACCGGGCGATCTGACCTCGCGTCGGGGCCGGTCGAACCATCTGTGTCATTGGAGTTTCCCGACTGGCCTCTCCCGAGACTGCAAGCTCTTGATGGCCGCGGTTGGAGCGATCCCAGGCAAGGGATCGGCTGCGATGTTAAGTCCCGCAGTGGGGCTCACGACAGTCTGAGGAGACTTCCAGCACCATCGATGGTAGGCCGCAGAGCGCACGGAGAATGTGATCCGAAAATTAATCACATCTCTGGCAAGGTAAGAACCTGAAAAAAAGTTTCCCCCGATCCCATCCCCCTCCCCCCCACATAAAGCAAACCGGAGAACATTAAAACAAACTTTTGACAAACACTTACAGTTTAAAAAAGATGAAAAAACGAACAGACTGTCGGCGGAACAGCCATCGTACAATGCCCCTGGCACAGATCTTTCAATCTCTGCCTTAAAAATATCCAGTGACAGCCTCCGCAACCGTTTGTGGCAATGAATGAAGGAAATTCCTCATTGTCTCCTTTCTAAAGGTACGTCCTTTTATTCTGAGGCTGTGATACTGGGCTCTCTCACTAGTGGAAAGATCCTTTCCACATCCACTCAATCCAGGCCTTCCACTATTCAGTAAGTTTCAATGTCACCTGTCATCCTTCTAAACTCCAGTAAACTTCCCGGGATCATTCTCCTAAACCTCCTCTGGACCCTTTCCAACTCCTGAACATTCTTCCTCAGATTTGGGGCCCATAACCTCTCACAATACTCCAAATGCAGTCTGACTAGTGCCATATAAAGACTTAGCATTACATCCCTATTCTTATGTTCTGATCCTCTCGAAATAAATGCTACCATTGCCTTTGCCCTTTTTATTACCGATTCAACTTACAAATTAACTTTTTGGGAATGCTACACCAACACTCCAAAGTCCCTTTGCACTGCCGATTTCTGAATTCTCTCCCCATTTAGAAAATGGTCTATGCCTTTATTCCTACTACCAAGATGCACGACTCCACAATTTGCTACACTGTATTCCATCTGCTACTTCTGGGCCCACTCTCCCAACTTGTCCAAGTCTTTCTGCAGAGTCTCCGCTTTCCCTACACTAACGGCCCCTCCACCTCTCGTCATATAATCTATAAACTTAGCCATAAAGTCGCTAAGTCCCTCATCCAAATCATTGATATCATTGAAATATCATGGAAATGTTGTTATTGTGCCTGCCTCAATCACTTCCCCTGGCAGTTTGTTCCATATCCCCACCAACCTCTAAGTGAAAAGGTTGCCGCTTGATTTTTTTTTAAGTGCTGTGATTTGGTCCGCTGCATCTTATGGTCACATTATTGGGGCAATTGTAACCGTCTAGTGCATAACCTGACCCTGGAACCTGACTGTAAACTGGAAGAATGATAGATTGCATTGAAACTCTATGAATAGTGCTTTGAAAATTCTGTTAATAAGTAATTGAAAACCATATTTTGCATTACAAAGTAAACTGTGTACCTACAGCTACAGGTGGCTGTGAGATTTGTTTATCTTGTAGATATGATAAATGGATTCTCTGAGGAGTGGTGTAATTGTGAGCATTTCCAGCTTGGTTCTAGCCTCATGGGAATGTCAACTGAAAATCAACAGATGCCAGATATCGGGTCCCAATCTAATACATCGACTATACATTCCCTCCACAGATGCTGCTTGACCCGTGAAATTTCATCAACATTTTGTGTTTTGCATAAAAAGAAGAACTGTTGGAATAAACTCATTAAATCAGATGACATTTGTGGAGCGAGAAACAGCGTGCATAATTTGGCCCACATCCTGCCCTCACTTGTCACCACAACACTGCACAGCTTCTGAACAGACCTTCCAAGACCTAGGGTACTGTCCGATTTACCTCCACCCCATTGTGGACATTGGATTGACTATGGAACTGGGGTGCTCTGATGCTGAGAACTATATTCTTCTACTTTGCACTCTATATCTTCTACTTTGCTCTACCTATTGTACTTGGTCTACCTATTTTCTGCTCTGACTGGATAGAATACAAAGCAAGCTTTTCACTGTGGAAAGACGCAAAGTGCTGGCATAACTCAACGAGTCAGGCAGCATCTCCGGATAACATGAATCGGTGACCTTTCAGGTCAGGACCCTTCTGCAGTCTGAAGAAGGGTTCTGACCCGAAACATCATTATCCGTGTTCACCTGCTATCTGACCCACTGAGTTACTCAAGCATTTTGTGTCTTTCATTGGTAAACCAACACCTGCAGTTCCTTGTTGTTAAACTTTTCACTGTACCTTGGTACCTCTGTACCTCTTAATCCTAATTCTAAACTAACTTTTGTGGCTGGCAACATTCAGACAGCAAGACCACAGCAGTTACTTTTTATTCCAAAAATTAACTGTGTTCCAAATCAAAAATATATACAAAACAAGATCTGCACAAAATCTCTACTGAGGAATTCAAAGTAACATTAGCAAATTTGCAGATGTCACAAAACTGGGTGGCAGTGTGAACTGTGAGGAGGATTGTATGAGAATGCAGGGTGACTTGGACAGGTTGGATGAGTGCGCAGATGCATGGCAGATGCAGTTTAATGTGGAGAAATGTGAGGTTATCTACAGGAAGGCAGTTTACTATCTAAATGGTGTCAAGTTTGGAAAAGGGGAAGTATAACAGGATCTGGGGGTCCTTGTTCATCAGTCAATTAAAGTAAGCATGCAGGTACAGCAGGCAGTGAAGAAAGCGAATGGCATGTTGGCCTTTATAACAAGATTAGTTGAGTATAGGAGCAAAGAGGTTATTCTGCAGTTGTATAGGGCCCTAGTGAGACCACACCTGGAGTATTGTGTGCAGTTATGGTCCCCTAATTTGAGGAAGGACATTCTTCCTATTGAGGGAGTGCAGCATAGGTTTACAAGGTTAATTCCAGGGATGGCGGGACTGTCATATGCTGAGACAATGGAGCGGCTGGGCTTGTATACTCTGGAGTTTAGAAGGATGAGAGGATATCTTATTGAAACATATAAGATTATTAAGGGTTTTGACACGCCAGAGGCAGGAAACATGTTCACGATGTTGGGAGAGTCCAGAACCAGGGGCCACAGTTTAAGAATAAGGGTTAAGCCATTTAGAATGGAGATGAAGAAATCCTTTTTCTCACAGAGAGTTGTGAGTCTGTGGAATTCTCTGCCTCAGAGGGCGGTGGAAACCGGTTCTCTGGATACTTTCAATAGAGAGCTGGATAGGGCTCTTAAAGATAGCGTAGTCAGGGGATATGGGGAGAAGGCAGGAACGGGGTACTGATTGGGGTTGATCAGCCATGATCACATTAAATAGTGGTGCTGGCTCATCGGGCCGAATGGCCTACTCCTGCACCTAATGTATATTGTCTATTGTCTATTGACTTTCTCAGCGGCTATACATACATTCATTAATCTTGTTTAAGAAGGAACTGCAGATGCTGGAAAATCGAAGGTACACAAAAAAGCTGGAGAAACTCAGCAGGTGCAGCAGCATCTATGGAGCGAAGGAAATAGGCAACGTTTCGGGCCGAAACCCTTCTTCAGACTGAAGAAGGGTTTCGGCCCGAAACTTTGCCTATTTCCTTCGCTCCATAGATACTGCTGCACCCGCTGAGTTTCTCCAGCTTTTTTGTGTACCTTCATTAATCTTGTATTTGGTAGTGTTCACAAAAACTATCCTTACACATTTCCGTTGATCACCATCTGCTTTGATCTGTCGGTTTCACACCTTTCCCTTCCATATTTCTAGTCTCCCTTTCCTCTGACTCTCAGTTTGCTGAAGAAGGGTCTCGACCCAAAACATCACTGATTCCTTCTCTCCAGAGATGTTTCCTGTCCCACTGAGGTACTCTAGTCTATTATACCAGGCACCCTTGCCACTCATGTGGTCCCCTTTGTTGTTTGTGAGGTGTCTCCAGACCCTGCCCCCCAAAGTTCAGCAGCAGAAGGACCCTATACTGTGGTCCTCCCCCACAGAGACTTAGCATGGCTGAGTTCAGTTACCACTGCAGTTACAACACAAGGATGAGGGAAGTTGTGAATAGCCTGTGACTACTCTTTCACCTTCAGGCAGTGGAAGATGAGTCACCCCCTCTGTTGACCCCTGGAAGCTCAGTCAAAGCCCTTTCCCACTTCTATCTAACTGTCCCCGATGACCTGAGATCATGAGAAACAGCAGAGAGTTCATTACAAAAAAAAAATTATTACATGTAATGTCAGTAAAAATGTAAAAATTAAGATGTCACACATTAATTTACTGTAAAATCACACAACTTATGTAAATTATTTAAGATCATTAATATTCACGGAAGTACATTAAAAAAATATTTCAAGTGTCAACAGTATTTAATTGTCATGTGGACGGTCAATGGAACAATGTCATGTTACTTGCAGCAGTTTACTTGCATGCAGTTTTGTTTCTCCAAATTTGAGGAAGGACATTCTTGCTGTTGAGGGAATGCAAAGTAGGTTCACAAGGTTAATTCCCCGGATGGTGGGACTGTCATATCTTGATAGAATGGAGTGGCTGGGCTTGTATAGTCTGGAATTTAGAAGGATGAGAGGGGATCTTATTGAGTCATGTAAGATTATTAAGGGATTGGACATGCTAGAGGCAGGAAACATATTCTCGATATTGGGGGAGTCCACAGTTTAACATTAAGGGGTAGGCCATTTAGAATGGAGATGAGGAAAACCTTTTTCACCCAGAGAGTTGTGAATCTGTGGAATACTCTGCCTCAGAAGGCAGTGGAGGCTAATTCTCTGGATGCTTTCAAGAGAGAGTTAGATAGAGCTCTTAAAGATAGCGGAGTCAGGGGATATGGCGAGAAGGCAGGAACGGGGTACTGAATGTGGATGATCAGCCATGATCACAGTGAATGGCGGTGCTGGCTCGAAGGGCTGAATTGCCTACTCCTGTACCTATTGTCTATTGTCTATTGTCTGTATATCTCTTCTCACGTTATCTCATGCTTTTTGTCTTTTCATCTCTGGCCATTGTCCAACCATTTGCCCCCCTTCACCTGTATCTACCTGTCACTTGTTACACTTTGGCCTGCCCTCACCTCTCTTCCAACCTTCTCCACCCCGCCACCAAACACAATCAGTCTGAAGAATGTTTCTGACCCAAAACAAAATCTATCCATGTGTTCCAGAGGTGCAGCAGGACTCGCTGAGTTACTCCGGCACTTTGTGTCTTTTTTTGAGATTTATTTAATGGTAACTCTTGAATCTTTTGTTTTCAAGTACAATTACAATAGGTTGAGCAAAGAGAAAGATACAGAGTGCAGAATATAGTTCTCAGTATTGTAGTGCTGATCCATAGACAAGTCCAATGTCCGTGTGTCACAGTGTCAGTCTCTGGGTATGTATAATAAGGCTATGTATAATATGTAGACACAAGGAATGGCAGATGTTGGTTTTTGAAAAAAAGACAATCGGAAGAAAGGCCCTGACTTGAAACGTCACCTATCCATGTTCTCAGAGATGCTGCCTGACCTGCTGAGTTCAGCACTTTGTGTCTTTTTATGTATATTATGTACTTTCTGTTCGCATTGATCTTCATTAAATTGGGAAGGCTTCCGTAGAAAAAGACAAAAAGTCATTCAGCAGGGATAAGTCAGGAAGCTGGAGCTGTAGATGTTATTGCAGAGATAATAATACATCTGTCTAGACAAGTGAGATATCTTCTCTCAGTTGGTTACCTCTTTTACAGCACATTTCATGGGATTTTCTAATTATAAGTGTGACTGTGATTTAGCAGTCAGATGTGGTCCCAGTGGGAATGGACAAGTGCTTTACCGTCTGCCTTGCAACCAATCTGAGTGAATGTCTGCGTGCTCTGCCCAAGACCACAAGAAATTGCAGAGTTGTAGATGTAGCCCAGTCCATCACTCAGACCAGACTTTCCACCATTGACTCCATTTGCACTTCAGATTGATTCTGCCTCAAAAAAGCAACCAACATAATCAAAGACATGTTCCACCTCAGTCATCCCTTCTTCCCTCTGTTCCCATCCGGCAGTAGTTACAGAAGCTTGAAAGCATGCAACACCACTCTCCGGAACAACTTTTTCCTCTCTGTTATCTCGCTTCTAAATAGTCCTTCCATAAACTGGAGTCCTGTCTGATTCACTTCTGCCCCATTGCGGACATTGAACGTTATGAAACTGATGCGCTACAATGCTGAGAACTATATTCTGTTTCTTCTCCTTTGCTTTATCTATTGTACTTGCGTTTGACTTGGTTGTATTTATGTCTGATCCATTTGGATAGCATGCAAAATAAAGCTTGTCACAGCACCTCGGTACACATGACAAAAATAAAACTTACATCTAAACCTAAACCTTAAGTAAGAATTTAAAGTGGGATGAAATATTGAGAGGAGATACAAGGATGATGCACAAAATGCTGGAGTAGCTCAATGGGTCAGGCAGCATATCTGCTGGAACAGGCATGAGGTTTTGGATCAGGACCCATCTGGAAACTCCGCCAAAACGGTACACGATAGCGCTACAATTTTTGGCTCACCTTACTCACTATTGGCCTGGGGTGTGCAATAGCCAAGTTTTGTTCAAATTGATGGTATATTTTACAAGATATTGATATTTTAAACTTTACAAAAACAACTTTACAAAAACAATTGTCCACTTGCCCTGCCCGTCAGCCGCGTTCGACGTCATAATGACGTCACAATGGGATCCCGAATCTCATTTACAACAATCACAATTTTTAATTCTAAAAAATACTCAATTTTAATCAAATTCTTCCATTTTCATTACCAGCTAACAATGCATTTAGGTTTTTAAAAGAAAAAATGCGCTTTTCCTTGAGAATTCCATTAAAAAAAGCATCGCAATTTTCATTGTGAGGGGATGGGGTAAGGGGAGGTGATGGGTGGGGAGCAGGAGGATAGAGGGAGAGGAGGGGGTAGGGAGGGGACGGGGGTTATGGAAGTAATAGAGATGGGGAGGGAGAAGAGAGAGGAGGGGAGGGAGGGGTTGAGCGGAGGAAGCAGAGCAGGGTTGGTGGAGGGAGGATAATGGAAGAAGGGAATGGGGTACTGAAGAGGGAGAATGAGATGCGTTCACACTGATCTTAAAATTTACAAATTATTGCCATTTTAAACTTTAAAAACGTTGCAGTCGCGCTCCCACTTGCCGGCCGCAGTTGCGGGAGGGTTGCTGTGACTCGCGTCACAACGGGAATCTCTGGCGGCAAGACGGGAACCCATCAGCCGCGCCTGCACAGTGGGGGCGATGGGTCAATGGTGGAATTTTGCCTTGGGGCATAGGCCCAACGGGTTCGCACGTGGTCTAGTTTTACTTAAAATTTGAGGAAATCAAGAGTGTCATGCGGATGTTGGAAGATCAGTATATTTTTTCCTCAAGTAAGTATTTACTTGGGATTGTAGCCCACAACAAAAAATAGTGAGTGAAAGTAATTATAGAGAAGCAACTTTTGATGTAATGATCTAATCATAACTTGAGAACTGACAACCTGACCACATATCACTGATGATGAAGTGAATTAAATGAAAGGATAGGAAATGCATTCATTAGCAGGCCCACTGTGCTGAGACTAGCAAAAGAGAAAGCTGTAGGCTTCATGCCAATCAGGGATGACATATTGATTAGAAACTATATGAGCAATTATATTATTGCAATTTTATCTTCATATGTCACTTCAGATGTTATATTTGGTCTGAATCTAACTTAGTGCTGTAGCAATTAGAATATAGAACGTAGAACAACACAGGCCAGGAACAGGCCCTTTGGCCCACAATGTCTGTGCCAAACATGATGTCAAGATAAATTAATTTCCTCTGACTGCTTGTCATCTATATCCCTCCATCCATTGTATATCCATGTGCTATTCTAAAAGGCCCTTAAACACCACTTTCATTATCTGCCTCCATCCTAAAAACCTTGCTATGCACATCTTCTTTAAACATTCAGATGCTGGTTTATAAAACAAGACACAAATTGTTATGGTAATTATTTGAAGATGGGTCCCAGCCCAAAACGTCGCCTATCCATGTTCTCAAGAGATGCTCCAGCACTTTGTGTCGTGCATTAAACACTGCTGCTCTTACCTTAAAGCTATGCCTTCCAGTATTTGACATTTCCATCCAGCGAAACATGTTCTGACCATTTACCCTATTTATGCCTCATAATTTTATACATTTCTATCAGGTCTCCCCTCAGCTTTCAACAGTCCAGAGTAAAATAATCCATGCTTGTCCAACCTTCTTATCTCTAATTAAAATATTAAAAGAAGTTCCACCTCAAAAACCTTTGGAAACAGAGCAATTTGTTGGTAAACTCTCTGGCTTTCCCCAAACGCTGCCAATTTTTCATGTTTTCTTCAAAATAACTTTAAAATGTAATTTTATCAAATGTATTAGGCTGGAATTAACTCATTTTCATTAAAACCTGGTTCCACTTTAATAAACATTTCAGATTTATTTCACAAATTCGGAAATTAAAACACAATCCACTCTTCTCATTTTATTTTGAGAGCGACGCAGCTTTGTCAAGCATGAATAAATCAATGTGAGACATGCAAGTCTGAATTTGTAATGGATTTCTGTAATTATCACATCACTGCTGGGAGCATTCATTCATTCGTGAAGTTCAAGGTGCAGTATTGTGTCATCGTTTCTCACTGGAGTATTGGAAGCAGCTGTACATTGAACAAAATGGAGACTTATGCCTATTTATGCAGTGTACAAGCAAAAAAAAAAAAACAACAGCCTGTGCAAAAACACAATGAAACAAGGATTTATTCATCATTTTTAACAATGTCCAATGAATGAGTGAAAAGTCAAAGACCGAGCAGAGGAGTTGATTAAAATGTACAACTTAAAAACTAAAAATTGCAAAATATTAAATGAGATGATGCTTCACAAAGCAGTAAACAAAGCTGGGCTTCAATAATTGTCTTATCCATTCTGAACCTGGAAGATCATCTATAGCACAAAGCATACATACTTAATTAAGCCTATGATTGGTGGTAACAAATCTGCTCATCCATCACTGATAAAACAGGCAGAACTATTCAACTGGTCAGGAAGATTTCCTGCCTGAGTTCCCAAGTAACGTCCGCTCGCTGCTACGAAACATCCACGAACTCCCACGGACCCGCTACGAACATTCTCCTCATACATTTAGTAAGGAGATGAGGAGGACTTTCTTTGTCAGAGGGTGGTGAATCTGTGGAATTCATTGCCAGCTGTGGAGGCCGTCATTGGGTATTTTTATGGTGGAGAATGACAGATTCTTGATAAGTAAGGGTGTCATGGGTTATAGGGAGAAATGTAATAGGATGGGGTTCAGAGGGAAACATAGATCAGCCAAAATTGAATGGTAGAGTATTGGGCCAAATTGTTGGGCCAAATGGCCAAATTCTGTTCCTATGACTTGTTACACACTCCAAAAGGATTTTAAAATGAATTCATTACTTTTTAAGCTCAGTCACTGTTGTTGCTTAAACAACTACTATAAGCTACAACTTCAATTTCATTGAGTGTAGGCACCCTGCCTACACTGCAGTTGCAGTTTGGTGGTAGGAACAAATACGCATGTAGACACAAGAAACTGCAGGTGCTGGCTTACAATAAAAATCACAAAGTGCTGGAGTAACTCAGCAGGTCAGGCAGCATCTCTTGAGAACATGGATAGGTGAAGTTTCGGGTTGGGACCCTCACAACATAGATCATTGAAAAGTACAGCAAAGGTAAAGGCCCTTTGGCTCACAATGTTTGTGCCGAACATCATGCCAAGACCAACCCTATCCACCTGCACATAATTCATATCCCCGCATTTACTACATATCCATGTGCTTAATCAAAGGTCTCTTAAATGCCACCATCCTATCTGCCTCCTTCTTCAGACTGATGTTTCTAGGGGAAGAAGGGTCCCTGACCGAAAATGTCGCCAATCTATGCCCTCCAGAGATGCTGTCTGACCAACAAATAGACATGACAGCCTCCTAATAGTTTCTGTTGAGTTTTATACGTCACGAAGAAAAAATAGTGTTCGAAATATGTTTGTGGGCTGAAGGGCCTGTGGTGTATTTTATGTTCCATGTACGAAAATGGAAGGTTTAATATACAGTATAAATCCATACAGTCAATTACTAATTTAAAGTCAAAATACTGCCTCATTTCCCGTAGGTTCTGCTTGTCCTACTGAATTTTTCCAGAATTTTCTACTTTGTTTCACTCGGTAAAACATCTTCATCCTGGCATTTTTGAAGTCGTGAGGATGATTCATTTTCTGGCAAAGTACAGTTTACCTTTATTTTGTGACTCATATCCCTATTTTATCATTAGAATCCTTTGAAAACCATTTTGAGATTACATTGTGAATACAAAATCAAACATGTGTAGAAATTAGACCTATGTGCAAATTCTCTTTTGCATAAAACTCACATAAAATTAATTTAGCCCAGGCATATCAGAACATTGAGTTGCACTATGGCGCAGCTGATAGAACCACTGCCTCACAGTGCCAGAGACCCGGGTTTAATCCTGATCTTGCGTGCTGTCTGTGTGGAGTTTACATGCTCTCCCTTTAACCGCATGGGTTTCCACAGGGTGCTCTGGTTCAATCAATTAATTGGAGTTTAGGGGGGACTATGGGGGATGTCTGGAGAGGGATCCTGACCTGAAACGACTCCCATCCTTTTGCTCCAGAGATGCTGCCTGACCCGTTGAATTACTTCAGCACTTTGTATCTATTTTTAGAGGGACTTTGCGGGCTTCCTTTAAAGCCCCAGAATATATATATATATATTTTAAATATCAGTGAATAGCTTGCAGTGATTTTTTTAGGACCATTGGTTGAGTTGTTCAATGCCAGTGTTAATGAGCAGTGCATTAGTGGTGTACACCTTCTATTTAAGGCTGATAATTGCAGGCTCTGTGTTTTGGGAACCCAGTCTATATATTATTTGGAGCCCTTGACTGACTGGACAAATATTTCAGTTACCCCTCCCTGGACTGCTATCATGAATGAGGAGGTTCGTGAGCAAACATAATTTTCCTGTTTTTATTAGACTATATACATCAGGCACTGTAAAACAACCTCATAATGGGTTGCTTATCTCATTTATCCTTGTGGAACCTTGGTGTACAGTAACAAGTGTTTCTACAATTCAGAAATGTCGGTCACGTGATTTGAGGTATTGTAGGACTATAAAAACAAAGAACTGTAGATGCTGGTTTATATCAAAGATAGACACAAAGTGCTGGAGTAACTCAGTGGGTCAGGCAGTATCTCTGGAGAAAAAGGATGGGTGAAGTTTTGGGTTGATACCCTTTTTCAGACAGTCTGAAGTAGATGATGCAGATCTGAAGAAGGGTCCTGACCTGAAATGTCACCCATCCTTTTTCTCCAGAGATGCTGCTGCCTGGCCTGCTGAATTACTCCAACACTTTGTGTTTATAATGATATATTGTATTTTCATACATTGGCAAACTCATTCATCTGGTTCCAACAAGGACAGTTCTTTTAGTTTAGAGATTTAACATGAAAATAGACCCTGCAGCCCACTGAGTCCACACTGGCCATTGATCACCTGTTTGCACTAGTTCTATGTTATCTCACATTCTCATCCTTATACACTAGGGGCAATTTACAGAGGCCAATTAACCTGCAAACCCCTGTGTCTTTGGGATGTGGAAAGAAACATCAGGGGAGTGTGCAAGCTCCATACAGACAGGACCTGAGGTCGTGTTTGAAACTGGGTTTTTGGCGCTATGTGGCAGCGGCTCTGCCTGCTGTCATCGTACTGCCCCGTATACAAAGTGCAACATCCTCCTTGTTGGAACCAGATTAATGAGTTTGCCAATGTATGAAAATGCAATATATCTGTTCCATAATTGTTCACTAAATGACTGAATTGTGCTCCATTTTGATTGCCCCACTGCTGAAAAGATGCCATTAAGCTGGAAAGTGCAAAGAAGATTTAGGAAAGATACATAATGCTGGAGTAACTCGGCGGGACAGGCAGCATCTCTGGAGAGAATGAATGGGTAACATTTCAGGTCAGAACCCTTCTTTAGAATTCTTTCAGGGATGCTGCCTGACATGAATTATTTCAGGGATGCTGCTGAGTTACTCCAGCACTTTGTGTCTCTTTTTGTAAACCAGCATGTGCGGTTCCTTGTGCCACTACACTGACCACGTAAAATATTATATTGCTACAAAGATGATTCTAGTAAAAGTTCTCAGAAGCTGGTCTAATATTAGTTTACACTCGGTGTGGACTTTATTTTGTTTGTACGTATTGAATTTAGTATTTTTGCCCCTCTGTTTTTTCGCCTCTTTTGCTGTTCATTATGGAACTGTTATTTTCATGGTGAAATAGAAGAAAGAATAAATTACGTATAATGAGACACCACAATAAAAATCGTTCATTACAATTTATTGTTCCAAATTATAATCCTTCGTGTTCCCTTTGTGTGATCCCAGATCTATTTCTAAATGAACCATTATGTAAGTGTTGTTTATAATGAATGAATAATTATTCATATTTGACTCGGCTGCAAACATGGCCCTTTATTTTGCTGGCATAAACATACATTTCAAATAGAAATAGTTTCCAAATAGCAATGAGTTTAATAAAACAATTCTACCCCAAAGAAATGTAAAAGTACAACATCATTCTTTGCTCAATCATAATCCAATACATTCCACATTTTATATACATCTGCAACACTGAACTACCTCACTCAAAACAAGTGTCAGTTATGGTGCAATACCATAGGGTTTTATGGCCTTTGGAGTTTTACATAGAACGCAGATCAGTACAGCACAAGAACATGCACTTCGGCCAATTAATTATATATTTTATCCTTGCATTTGACCTCCTAAATGCAACATCTCACTTGTTCAGATTGAATTCCATCTGCCATTTCTTTGCCCTTCTTCTTGGACTTTGCCAAGATCAACTCTTATCCACCCGCACATAATCCATATCCCTCTCCCTGCATATCCATGTGCCTATCTAAAAGTCCCTCAAACACCACTATTGTATCAGCCTAGAGCCACAATCCCTGGCTGCATGTTCCAGGCACCTACCACCCCGTGCAAAAAATGACTTGCCTGCACATCTTCTTTAAACTTTGCCCCTCTCACCTTAAAGCTATCCTCTCTTGTATTTGATCTTGTCCATCCTGTGAAAATGGCTCTTACTGTCTACCTTATCTATGCGTCATAATTTTATATATTTCTATCAGATCTCCCCTCAACCTCTGGCATCCCAGAGTAAACAATCCACCTCTCCCTATAATAACCTGCAATCCAGCAGCACTCTGCACCTTTTCCAAAGTTCCACATCATACCTGTCGGTAATTGCGCAACCAGAACTGCATGTGAGACTCTAAGTGCCACTATCTCTTTTTCTTGCCACTGTTTCTTTAATTCTAACTTGGAAACTATATGTATAAAATCTAATTTTCAAAAAATGTAATTGTTCTATTGTCAGTACACATGACAATTCAACACTCTCGACTTGAAAAAACACATTTGTTGCCTAGATCTGGCTGATTCATTTCAGCTGTAAAACAGTCAGAGGGGCAAAATTTCCCCCTTTGCTGTTGCAGGGATTCAGAATGGGGTAAAGAGCTTCCATAAATTTATGATAAAAGGAAACTAAAACTGCCATTTTCTCAGCATCATAAAATACAAGCATTCCCCCCGTGTAATTCAAATAAACTCCAACCCGGTTCAGTTTTCCCTTGACGTTAACTTTTAGTGCTATGTTGTTATGCCATGCCGTACATTGGTCACAACTACATTCGAGAGACCACGATACATTGTTGCGACCCAACCAACATTTGCCTTTTCTCGGTATGGACGAGTAAGCAACTCCAATCTCCCAGTCAGTCTTGTTGTTCACCACCACCTCCCAGTAGTGGTAGCCAAATGTAAAACCTTGAGATCCAAGCACATATAAAGTGTCATCAAATCGTTTGGGGCTGTACGGAGCCTTTATGACTTCATCTGTGTAGCGTACGATGGTCCGGTCTTCAGAAAGGATAAGGTTTTCATTTGCAGTTACAGGATCAAGAGTAATAGTGGTTGCATCTGTATATTGGAAAAAAAAAGATTATCCAACCTAAATGCTTACAAACAAATATATTCAATAACACCATATTATTCTATAATTCCTGTTCATAAACAAAATACCAAATAAAATATATTATGGTAAAAAACTCAAAGAAACATTATCTGTCCATTCCCTCTACAGATGCTGCCCGACCCATCGAGTTCCTCCAGCACTTTGCATTTTTCTCAAAATTCCTGCATTTGCAGTTTCTTTTGAGCCCAACTGTTAAACATTTTGGATATCCTAAGAGGACAGGTACAAGTTTAGCTTTTGAGTTGACAAAGCTTCTTGTTTATCCTAGATATGGTACCAGCTAAGTATCAAAGATGAGCATCACAACTTTCCATATAGGGAGTTTGCTATTTCAGTCTCTGTGATAAATAGAGCCAAGACCTTCCTGGAGGCAGATCAGGAGCGTTCACATAGTTCTCACTTTGTCATTGCATATATCTCCTCTACACAAGCTGTGAATGTCAATGGAAGAGATCTCAAAATAAGCGTTAATAGGGTAGGAAGGCATAAATAGGGTAGACAGTCAGAGCTTTTTCCCCCAGATGGAAAAATCAAATACTAGAGGACATAGCTTTAAAGTGAGAGTGGCAAAATTTAAAGGAGATGTGCGGGCCAAGTTATTTTACACAGAGGGTGGGTCAGTGTCTGGAATACATGTTGGTGGGCAGATACAGGTGCACAACCTTTTATCCGAAAGCCTTGGGACCAGGCACTTTTCGTAATTCAGAATTTTTCGGCTTTCGGAATGGAAGATTTTTAGCGTAGATTTTAACGGCTGGCTCAGTGGTAGAGTGCTCGGCTCATATCCGCAAGGTCGCGAGTTTGCGCCTCAATCCCGGCAGTTACTCGATCGCGAGTTTGAGTCTTCAATGTAGTTTTTTCTTGCAGAATAGGAGAGAATAGGGAGGGTTAGGCTGGGATCATTCTCTGCGAGATAATCTTAGTGCGGGAGACAAGTGTAGGAGAGGTGTACTGACTGTGTGGGCAGAACTTTGGAAGTGATTGCCCACCATTCTCAAAAGCCGCTGTGTCTCCCTGTCCCTCCAACTCCAGAGGAATCCGCTCCCCGATGGGCCGCTACGGCGACAAGTGGCAGTTCGCCCACAGCCCGAGCTGCGCCCCCTCATCCGCAACCCGGGTTCCTCTGGAGTTGGAGCGGGGCTGGGCTAGAGTTGTTGCTGGCTGTGAGTCTCTGGGATCTCCGTGCTTGCAGTGGGCCTGGGGGTCGGTGTCCCAATGAGGGGGCGCAGCTCGGGCTGTGGGCGAACTGCCACTTGTCGCTGTAGCGGCGCATCGGGGAGCGGCTTCTGGTGGTCCTGACGTCTCTCAGCTCCTGTCCAGGGGGATGGCCGGAGACGTCGGGACCAACAGGAACCCGCTCCCCGATGCGCCGCTACAGCGACAAGTGGCAGTTCGCCCACAGCCCGAGCTGCGCCCCCTCATCCGCAACCCGGGTTCCTCTGGAGTTGGAGCGGGGCTGGGCTAGAGTTGCTGCTGGCTGTGAGTCTCTGGGATCTCCGTGCTTGCAGTCGGTGTCCCGTTGGTCCTGACGTCTCCGGTCGCCCCCCTGGAATGGAGCTGAGACTGGGAACTGTACCGCCCTTGCCCCCTCCCTCTGCAACTGCAAACAACCCCACAGTTCCCAGTCTCACCTCCTGTACAGGGGGTGGCCGGAGACGTCACAGCCCGAGCTGCGCCCCCTCATCCGCAACCTCAAGACCAAGACGTACCTTGCACACCATCAGCTTCTGTCCCTACGGGGAGCGTGTTCCTCTGGAGTTGGAACGGGGCTGGGCTGCTGCTGGCTGTGGGTCTCTGGGATCTCCGTGCTTGCAGTGGGCCTGGGGGTCGGTGTCCCATTGGTCCTGACGTCTCCGGTGATTGGCACTGGCTCCGACGTGAAGACAGTGCAAAGCCCCCGCGCCGGTGCAATGGGCGGGGAGCTGGAGAGGGGAGGGAAGGGGTCACACACATGGCCGGGAAGCAGAGGGGTGTAGGTGGGGTGAAACTTAAGGGAGCGACAATTTGCTGCTGCCTGCCCGCTGAGTTAAAAAGTTCTCATGCAAGACTCACGATACACTGTGTATCGTGAGTCTACCGTGGGAACTTTATAACTCAGCGGGCAGGCAGCAGCAGATTGTCAATTATTAACCCTCCCGCGCAATATACCCTCACCTTCTCTTTTATGAATGGGGATTTAGTTCCCCTTTCTTCGAGGACCGACCGGAGGTTCCGCTGTCACCTCTGTGGGCCACCCTCGGTGAACGTTTTCAAGGACCTTTCTTCAAGGACCGAAAAAATGTCGCTATTCGGAGCTTTTCGTTATTTGGATCGTCGGATAAAAGGTTGTGCACCTGTATGACAGTGGCATTTCAGAGATATTTGGATAGGCACATGGATATATAAGGAGGGATATGGATCATGTGCAGGCAGATAAGATTTGATGTTTGCATTATGTTAGGCACAGACATTGTGGGTCGAAGGGCCTGTTCTTATGCTGTCCTGTTCTATGTTCTGCATTCTATGTAAAGGTATTGACACCCAAAAAGAAATAAATCTCAAATATTACTGAAAAGATGTGCTTTTGTTATTTGAGTAGAGATGGAAGACCTCTGAACATCTTATGATAATGCACCCCACGCCAATGATGAATGATATATTCATGTAACACTAGAAATTTATTGCTGACATTTCATTACTGTGAATTATTGCTACTATCCACAAAGCTTTAAAATGAAATATGAACATATAGTCTTTGTTGAATAATGAGGTTTTGACTGAAATAATTGGTTGGTGTTTCACGGGTGCTCTGGTTTCCTCCCACACTCCAATGACGTACAGGTTTGTAGGTTAATTAGCATTGCTAAAATTGTAAAAATGTCACTAGTGTTAAGTGCTCTTCAGCCCAACTTCTAACTGTTGGAAACCCTTATCCACCTATTGAACCATAACTCCCAGTATAACATATTACACATAACATAGGACCTGGAACAGTACAGTACAGGAACATTCCCTTTGGCCCACAATGTCCTTCTCGAACATGATGCCAAGATAAATTAATCTTGTCTACCTGCACATGATCCATATATTTCCATTCTCTACATTTCCATGTGCTTATCTAAAAGCCTTTTAAATGCCACTATCGTAATAGCCTCCACCCGTGGCTACAAGTTCCTGGCACTCACCAACCCCCATATAGAAGAAAATAATGCCCCTCGTCTTAAGGTTTTGTTTTAAAGTTACGCACTCATATCTTTGACATTTCCACCTTGGGAATAAGGTTCTGACTGTCTACCATATCAATGCCTCTCATAATTTTATATACTTCTATCAGGGCTACCCTCAGACTGATGTTCCAGAGAAAACAATTCAAGGTTGTTCAACCTCTCCATGATAATATCCCCGATCCAGGGTTCATTGAGGTAGCAGGTGGCTTTGTGAAGTTCAGAAGTCATGTCTTCAGACTGCAGATATTCATATTGAAAAACTACTATCATTGAAAGATACTGTATGTATGGAAACAGACTCGTTGGCCTACTGAGTCCATGCCGATCATTGATCACCCATTTACACTAGATCATAAACACTGGGAGCAATTTATAGAGGACAATTAATCTATGCACCCGGAATAGACGCAATATACTGCAGCAACTCAATGAGTCAGGCAGTATCTCTGCAGAAAGAGGATAGGTGACGTTTCGTGTCGGGTCTAACACATCCAATTTCTCCAGAGATGCTACCTGATTCACTGAGTTTCTCCAGCACTTTGTGTCTATCCTCGGTATAAACCAACATCTGCAGCTCCTTGTTTCAACAATCTACAAACCCGCATGTCTTTGGGATGTAGGAGGAAATTGGAGCAGCTGGAGGAAACCCATGCAGTCACGGAAAGAACGTGCAAACTCCACACAGGCTGGACCTGAGGTCATGATCAAACCTAGGTCTCTGGCACTGTGAGGCAGCAGCTCTACCCATTACACCACTGTGTCACCCAATAATATCTCACTTTCATTACTGTATTTTCTTTCAAATTCCCCTTAACATTATATTACAGAAATATAAATGTTTAAATTGTTTAAGAGTTAGGAGGTTTGCCCGACCGCAAATGAAAATGCTCAGACTCACATGCCAGGAGAGCTTTTCTGACAGAAATGTCATTCTTGGACAAACTGTTGGAGAATTTGCTAATTGTCTTCATCAAAGAAGAAAGTTTTCCATCATCAATTACAATGTCATGAATATCCGGCATCTGATTATTCAGCAAGGAATTAATGCTACAAAAAAAATTAACATATATAAAACGTTACAGTGAAAAGTAGATACAGTTAGAAATTGAACGTCACCCAACTCACCAAGTACCCAGTGTGTAAGTTATATACAATACATAGAACAGTACATGCCGAACATGATGCCAAGGCCATCTCTTGTCGACCTGTGCATAATCCATATCCCTCCATTCTTTGCATATCCAAGTGTCTATCCAAAAGCATGTTAAATCTCACTACCATATCAGCCTCCACCACCACATTCAGCAGCATGTTCCAGGCACTCACAACCTTCTGTGTTAAAAATTAAAAGAAATCACCATGAAATCTCCTTTAAACTATGCCTCTCTCATCTTAAGGCTCTGCTTTGTAGTATTTGATTTTCCATCCTGAGAAAAAGGTACTGAGCATCTAGCTTATCTATGTACCTGTCATAATTTTATATGCTTCTGTTACCGCAACCTCTAGCGTTCCAGAGAGACAATCCAAACTCCTACCTCTCCTTGTAGCTAATACCCCCTAATCCAGGCAACATTCTGGTAAACCTCCATTGCACCTTTTCCTAAGTCTCTATATACTTCCTGTAATGGGATGACCAGAACTGCACACAATATTCTAAATGTGTCCAAATCAAAGTCCTACAAGCTGCATTGTGACATTCTGACTCTGGTAGTCGATGTCCAGTCCTGAAATGCCACTATAGGGAGCTATAGATTTGAACCCCAAGATCCCATTGCACATCACTGCTGTTCAGGGTCATGCCATTAATTGTATATTTCCCCCGAACATCTGACCTCCCAAAGTGCAACACCTTGCACTTGCTCGGATTAAACTCCATCTTCCATTTTTCCACCTGTTTCTGCAGCTAAAAAGAGGTGAAGTCTGCACTCTAGGTATGTGCTAGGAATATTAATTGTGCAAAACCTATAATGGCATTGGTTGCTCACGGCCCAATATGAAATGCAAGCTTTTCAGAGGATGTTGCCAGGTCATCAGGAGCTGAGCTATGGGGAGAGGTTGGGCAGACTAGGACTTTATTCCTTGGAGTGCAGGAGGCTGAGGGGTGATATAGAGGTCAAGCTGATTATAGGGGGTGGGGGGGGGGGGGGGGGGGGGGGGGGGGGGGGGGGGGGGGAAAGCTGGAAAAGAGAGGTGGGACAAACCTAGCATGTAATTGGGTGATAGATCAGCCATGATAGAATGGCAGAGTAGACTCGATGGGCTGAATGATTTAATTCTGCTCCTATGGACATGATGCAGGAGTGGGAGAATCTGATTGGCAGTTGGGTGAAATGAGTGGCAAAGGCTAGAGATGAAAGGGGTCCCATAGGGAGAGAAGAGTGAAACGTAAAGCCAGAGGGAGGAATATACAACATTCTAAACTTCACCTTGGTTTGTGTCTGTGGACAGGTCCTGACCTGAAATGTTGCCTGTCCATACCCTCCACAGATGCTGCCTGTATGACCCTGTATGACTTATGTTTTGCTCAAGACTCTATTTTCTTGTATCTCCTGACTTATGTGTCTCTTGACTTAATTCACTGTGAATGAATGAATGATACTTTATGTGACGATAAAATATAATTTGTTCATTCATTCATTCATTCATTCACTTCTCTCAGTGACTTATGACTGCTTTTGTTAAATGAACCAATGCTGCTCCATGTCACACTAAAGCCCTTGTCCCATTGTACGAGGTAATTCACGAGTTCTCCCGTGATTTCCCCTGATTCGAACTCGGAGAATGCCCGTAGCAGGTCCCTAGGAGTTTGTGGATGCCTCGTAGCGGCTCGTAATGCTAACAGTAGGCATAAAAAGTAACCATTTTTTTCATCACGAGTATTTTTTTACACGTGGACATTTTTTGCAGGGATGAAAAAACGTCACGAGTTACCTGAGTACCTACCGTTAGCATTACGAGCCGTTACGAGACATCCACAAACTCCTACGAACCCGCTACGGATTTTCTCCGAGTTCGAATCAGGGTAAAACTCGGGAGAACACGTGAATTACCTTAAGGTTATAAAGTGTTCAATCTATCTGGATGAGAGGGTGGTGTGAGATACCTGTAGGGGTAGTCTCTGATTGAATTTGTTTGATACCAGGTAGGTTTAAGGTGAGGGAGGAAAGACAAAAGGAACTTGAGGAATACCATTTTTACACAAAAGATTGTAAGTAAATCAAACGAGTTGCGAGAGGAGGTATTTGAGGCGGGTACCATCACAACATTGAACAAATATTTGGACAGGTACATGGATAGGCTTAAAGGGATATAGGCCAAATGCAGGCAGTGAGTCTCAATTAAATGGGGCATGTTGATCAGCATGGGCAAGTTGTGACGAAGGGCCTGTTTCCACACTGTATGACTATGACTCTATGACTCGAGAACTCAGCATAGTGTCAAATAAGGTTCAAAGAATATACACTATGGCAAAACAATTAAACATTTAGCAGCTGGGAGAGAGCTTGTCACATCAGTAAAACCATGCACAAAGAGAGCTATGTTCCAGACAGACAGGAACCAGACAGCGTGAACTTACAAACTGCAAATGCATTATTAAAAACTGCCCTACATTGACTAGATGATATCCAACTATAACTCACCAGGCCTTTTCCTGCCCCATGTCTCTTCCAGCTTTTTTCCCGGCCCAAAACAATATATCACCTATCCATGTCCTCCAGAGATGCTGCTTGAACCACTGAGTTACTCCAACGCTTTGTGCCTTTTCTTAAACTATTTAATACACGTTCTCACCTGAATCCCCTTCCTTTCTAACTCTACAACTGCTTATGGTGGTCTTTTGACACTAGAGAGAAACATAGGCCAAGTGCAAAATAGCACAATTTCACCGTGTTTTCTACTTTAATAAACCTGCCTGTGTAATGGGATGTCAGGACTGTCTTATGAAGAAAGACTGGATAGACTTGGTTTATACTCTCTAGAATTTAGGAGATT
This sequence comes from Leucoraja erinaceus, assembly GCF_028641065.1. Classification (NCBI taxonomy): domain Eukaryota; kingdom Metazoa; phylum Chordata; class Chondrichthyes; order Rajiformes; family Rajidae; genus Leucoraja; species Leucoraja erinaceus. The sequence goes on along the minus strand of NC_073382.1, from coordinate 43,557,714 downwards.
GAGAGGGGATCTTATAGAAACTTACAAAATTCTTAAGGGGTTGGACAGACTAGATGCAGGAAGATTGTTCCCGATGTTGGGGACTTACAGCTTAATAAGGGGGAAATCCTTTACATTGTTTTTTCACACAGAGAGTGGTGAATTCTGGAACTCTCTGCTACAAGGGTAGTTGAGGCCCACTTTTTGTGGCTTATGGAGAGAAGGCAGGTACGGGATACTGAGTTGGATGATCAGCCAAGATCAAATTAAATGGCGGTGCAGGCTCGAAGGGCCGAATGGCCTACTCCTGCACCTAATTTCTATGTTTCTATGTTTCTATGTAATCAAGACCTGTTCACTTAAAGGAAGACATTTGTATGAATTTCACTGCTAAATAAGGCCCACTTTTTTTGCTTTCCCATTGACCTACTTTTGAAACCGAGTTGAGCCTCTGCATTTTAACCTTGGGACTTGCGTCATAAAAGATGGTGCCATAAACTTGGCGACTCTTGTGTACTGCCTCAGTGTAATCTTACACTTTTGTACTAAAGTGCGATTGGGCCTTTTAATGCAGAAAAGGAATATCACAATAAGACTTTTAATGCAGAAAAGGAATATCACAGTACCGAGGTCAATAATGTGCCATTGGACCTTGAAGACAAGATGGAATTAGTGAGGAAATGGTTTAAAGAAGGGTCCCGACTCGAAATGGACAAACAAACTTTTGGGTAAGGACTCTTTTGTATAGAGGGAAGAAAGGAACAGTCTGAAAAGGCTCTGTAAAGAGTCCAGACCTGAAATGTCACCTGACATTTCCCTCCATAGATGCTGCCTGATCCACTGAGTTTCACCTGATATCTTCATTCATTAGTGACTGTTTATTGAATTAGTTTCTTGATTTGATTAAACTATACAATTTTAATTTAGTTTTAATGTATAATTATACATGTATTTATTTTTGAAAGAAAAATTTGGGTAGATCCGTCTTCTTTGAAACTATAGTGATGTCACTTTTAATTTATCCCAATAAAATGTACTCCATTCCACCAAGAAGATTTCAAAAAGATACTTTAATTGATTTTTGTGGTTGACAGGATTCAGGTGTCATATGTTTGATTTTACGTTTTGATTGATTTGTTGTCTTCTTTCAGACAACTATTTTTTTTTGTTGCTTTTATTAATCTCAATTCATTTAATTTTGTAGAGATACTTAATTTCTCAGTCCCATTCCCCTGCTCAAGATAACATTACAGGCTTGTGGTGCACAAGACATATTGCAAGAAAATCCTTCAATTTCTAAGCCTACACACTTGTTTCAATATTTCGTATGGAGGAGGTATGGTTTAGTTTCATAAGGGCATGGATTTGTAGGGTCATATTCAAAGAGAGATATTGCATGGAAACAGGTCCTCCCGCCGAGTCCCTGCTGACCATCAACCATTCCTTTACGTTAATCCTACATTAATTCAATTTTTTTATTTCCCTCCATTCTCATCAACTCAGATCAGGAAATGTTTTTTCTGTCAGAGGGTGGGGAATCTGTGTAATTCATTGCAACAGATGTGGAGGCCGTCATTGGAATTTTGTTTTCGTGAAAATTGATTAATTAGTAAGGGCATCAAAGATTACAGGGAGAAGGCAGAAGAATGGGGTTGAGAGTGAAAATAGATCAGCCATGAACAAATGGCAGTGCAGACACGATGGGCCGAATGGCGTAATCTGCTCCTGTGTCTCATGGTTTTGATTTTGCCGGTCACCTACACACAATTGACCAAGAGCCAACTAGCCTACTAAGGTGTGTATGTCTTTTGGGATATAGGAGCAAACTGGAACATCCAGAGGAAACATACGCACCACAGTGACAACGTGCAAACTCCACACAGACTTGCATCCAAGGTCAGGATTGAACCCAGATCTCCGGCGCTGCAAGGAAGCAGCTCTACAGCTCATTTGGACAGGAACATGGATAGGGAAAGTTGGGATACTTTTTCACTCAGACAGAATAAGCTGCCAGAGGATTTAGTTAAGGCAGGTACTATAACAATATTTGAAAGATATTGTGGCATAAACATGGATTGAGAAGGTTTACTGGGCAAATGGGACGAGGACATTGAGTAAATTCCAACAGAACATTTTGCCAACTGAGTGTGTAAGAGAATTTTATAGAAGCCTGAAACTGGCCAAAGTTAATCTTTCATGAGAAGATCAATTAAATTTGTTTAATTGGGCTATCCCTCGATGTCACTGGATAGGTTTGTTTAGTAAGGGCATCAAAGGTTACAGGGAGAAGACAGGAAAGGTTAAAAGTGTGCTGACAACAGTTCAGGATATGTACGTTCCTGTTAGAGTGAAGGTCAAAGCAGGCAAAGGTAAGGAAGCTTGGCTGATGAGGGAAATTGGGGCATTGGTCAAAAATAAGGAGGGTGCATGGGATAGGTATAGGCAGCTGGGATCAAGTGCATCCCTGGGGGAGTTTTGGGAACTGACGAGTAAACTGAAAAAGGAAATCAGAAGGGCAAAAGGAGGCCAGGATATAGCTCTAGCGGGTAGCAATAAGGACAATCCTAAAAGACTTTATAAATACATAAGGGGGGAATGGGTAGCTAGAGAGAGAGTGTAGTTGGGACATGTTGGCCAGTGTAGGCAAGTTGGGCCAAAGGGCCTGTTTCCACACTATATCATTCTATGACTATGAATGGATGTGGGTCAAATGTGGGCAAATGCAGCTTTATAGGACTTTCATTAGGCTGCATTTTATGTATTGCACAGTTCTGTTCGCCCCATTACAGGATGGATGTGAAGGCTTTAATTTAGTCAGAATCGAACTCTGGTCTCTGGGGCTGTGAGGCAGCAGCTCTATCAGCTACCAGTGATGCTTATATAGTTTAGAAAGAAAAATGTATTCTGAACACCATGGTTTTATTTTTTTTTGCAGTCATTAGCTCCGTCAGACAACCCGCAAAGTGTAAGTATTAGTTGGCAATATTGGCAAATGCATGCTGTGAATGCAATTAATCCACATCTGTTTACAATAGAGCTGCTGTAATTATGTTCCTGAGCATGGTCACGAGTGCATGATATTTTCAAGCAAACAATGGGAAAGAGTCAAGAATGAGTGACTGAGGAACTGTTGAGTTCATTCCCCAATCAGCGTGTATAGATTAGATGGGGCATTTTGGGCAATATGGGTTAGTTGGGCTGAAGGGCCTGTTTCCGTGCTGTATAACTCTAGGACTCTATAGTGACAAAGTGGAAATGGTCGAGAGCTTCAAGTTCTTTGCCGTAAATATCTCCAGCAATCTGTAGACACGAGGAGGTGCCAGATTACAGAAAAAGACACAAAGTGCTGGAGTAACTCAGCAGGTCAAGTAACATCACTGGAGAACATGGATAGACGACTTTTCGCATCGGGATCCTTCTTGAGACCCTTGATTGGAAATGCACAAAACATTCCAGCTATGCCTAATCAAGGTTTTAGAATGTTTTACCAAGACCTCCGTGCTCTCCTATTCTATGCCCTGGCTGAATAAAATCATGCATCCCATCTCTCTATTTCACTACCCAATCTGCCTGCACTGCCATCTTGAACAATCTATGCACATGGACATCAAGATCCCTTTGTTCCTCAATGCTTCCAATGGTGCAACCATTCACACTCTACGTCCTACCCTTATTGTTCATCTGGTCAGGCCCGACCCCTGCAACTCCGACCTAGTGCCGCCACCTATGGGCCTGTTCGGCCAAGTTAAGAATCTACACTTTGAACTTTGAAGTGTAGATGGCACGGGAAATGTAGCAACTCTTGTGTACTGCCTCTGTGCAATTTATTATTCTTCTACTCTTGTACTTAAGTATAAAAGGAATTTCACTGATCCTAGGTTCATTTGACAAAGTACTTACTAGACATGGCCCTTTCAAAACAGATTTCTCTCTATTCTCTCAAACCTATCAGGATAAGGGGCAGCATAGTGGTGCAGCTTGGAGATCTGCTGCCTCACAGATCCAGCGACCCAAGTTCAATCCTGATTTCTGGTGGAGTGTTTTAGAAAGATCACGGAACTGAGAACAATGAGGAGCTGGCACAGAAGAGAAGAGAAGGCCTTGGAAAGATTAGCCGTGATTATATTGATTGGTGGGTCAGGCAAGAGAATGGAAATTACCAATCTCTGCTCCTATTTCTTTTTGTCCTGTCCGTACTCTACTGTTTATTTGATAATCCCATTTTAAGATTCATTTTAAGAACCTGCCTCAAATGCTTCCTGTTAAGGAGATATTGAGGAGACATTTGAGAGAGGTGAACAAGATAGAAAATGGTAGATAACAGGTGGGATACAAGGATTAGAGGACACAGATTTGAGATAGAGGTTGAAGAGAAAAGCATTTGTTTTATGCCTCACATGGTAATGATGACAACTCGCTGCCTATTAGTGATAAAGGAGAGATGATCAATGATTTTGGAGTACATTTAATAGATCTGAATAAAGGTCCTGACCTGAAACACGCTTGTTCCTCCAGAACTTTGTTTAGCATCCCCATACATTTCTCATTGAATCATTAAGTTTTTAGAAAAACATTCCCCTTTCCCTCATCAAGCCTGTGAAGATTTTGTTAAAGCAAATACCTTTTGAAAGTAAAAAGGATGCAACAGCAAAATTGCATCACCCTCTTTGTTTTGCTCAAGATCCCAACATCTGAAGTTCCTTGTTTCGCTAAATTGAATGGATCGTTGAATTGAAATAAACTTGCAGGACTACGGGGATGGGATGGGGGAATGGATTTGACTGAACTGCCCTGTTGAGAGCTGATGGGACACAATAGGCCAAATAGTTTCCATTATGATTCTATTGCTACATGGAGGAAATAAAATTAATCAAAAAAGGCTGGCAGAAGTACAATGGGACACGGAGTGAGGGGATGCAGCTCAGTGGGTAAGGAACATCTCTAGAGAATATAGATAGCTGATGTTTCGGGTCAGGACCTTTCTTCATACTGGAAACGTCACCTGCCCATGTTCTCCAGAAATGCTGCCTGACCTGCTGAGTTACTCCAGACCTTGAAGTCTCTTTTTATAAACCTGCATCTGTCGTTCCTTGTGTCTCCAGAACTACCATGAGATTGTCCTGAATGAACTTGAAGCAAACCTACAATTCACCATTCTATTTAGTAAATTGTACTAAATAGCAGCTGTTATATGGAACAAGCTGCCAGAGGAGGTAGTTGAGGGAGGCACGATAACAACATTTAAAAGACACTTGGACCGGTACATGAATAGGAAAGGTTTATAGGCCAAATGCCTTTATAGGAAAATGAGACTAGCTTAGATAGGGCATCTTGATTGGCATGGACGAGATGGACAGCCCTTTTCCACGCTGTATGACTCTATGACGTGGCAGAAAAGTGGACTTTGGATTGTGCAGACTCTTTAACTGTATTTGGTAAAACTATTAGATGTAATGAATTTCTTACCGATGTTCATTGCAGTTTGCTCCCTAGAAGAAAAAAACAAAGAGTTTAATTTTCTCTCCAATAAATTGAAAATTGAAAAAGAACATTATCTATTAAGATATAGAAACAAGGAACTGTAAATTCTGGTTTATGAAACAAAGACACAAAGTGCTGGAGAAAGTCAGCGGATCAGGCTGCATTCTTGGAGAACATGAATAGGTGACATTTCAGACCCGAAACTTCACCTATCCATGTTATCCAGGGATGCTGCCTGACTCACTGAGTCTTTATTATCCATAAGTTGGCGTCAAAGCGAAAACAGACTCCTCAAAGTTACCTTTAAAAATCTGAATGAATCACTTTGATTTAATATGGTGTTTATGTGCAGAATGGCTCTTTTTATATCATCTAGCTCTTCCAGCCAGTCTTTGGTCTGTGTTTCAACGTACACTGTGGCAGCCTGTCGATCGGCTTCAATGAACTGCAAAGTCTGCTGTTCGTCATCTTCAACAAGGGCTTTAATTCCCTTATAATGCTGCACAGCCTTCTCCAGATATCCAGAATATGCACCCTACATGAATTGATAATCCAAAAAGGACAACATTTCAGTTTTCTTACTCATAAATAACCAGATTTTTAAAACATTCAGCATGGAAACAGGCCTTTTGGCCGGCCGAGTAAACGCCAACCATCAATCACCCGTTCACACTAGTTCTATGCTATTCCACTTATTCATCCACTCCTTACAAAATAGGGGCAACTTACAGAGGACAATAACTTACAAACTCACATACATATCTTTGAAATGCGGGAGGAAACCGGAGCACCCGAAGGAAATGCATGCGGTCACAGGGAGAACATGCAAACTCCACACAGACAGCACCCAAGGTCAAGGTGAATAAGTGAGATGATGTAGAATTGGTGTGAATGGGTGATCAATGGTCAGCGAGGATGCAGTGGACCTGTTTCAATCATTCAATCAATCAATTAATCAACCAGAAGACAGACACAAAAAGCTGGAGTAAAGGGCCTGTCCCACGATGCGAGTTCACCCAAGAGCTCTCCCGAGTTTAAAAAAAATCAAACTCGTGGTACCTCATCACGAGTATTTTTTGACTTTTGGAAATTTTTCACAATGTTGAAAAAACTTCACGAGTCTCTGCGTTTCCCGAGAGCCTGGCGTTAGCATTACGAGCCGTGATGAGACATCCACGAGCTCCGACGTACCCACTACTAACATTCTACGTACTTACCACGAGTTTGATTTTTTTTTAAACTCGGGAGAGCTCTTGGGTGAACTCGCATCGTGGGACAGGCCCTTAACTCAACGGGACGGGCTCTCGTTTTCCTTATCCCTAACTAGTCAGAAACATCACCAAGTCCTTCTCTCCAGAGATGCTGCCTGTCCCGCTGAGTTACTCCAGTTTTTTTGTGTCTATCTTTGGTTTAAACTAGCAAATGCAGTTACTTTCCACATAATTAATCAACCAGACTCATCCAATTCTCAATTTTATTTTAGAGCAGGAACAAAAGGCAAGACAAATGCATTAGAATCAACCTTTAGAATTGTATGATAATATTGTGATTAATCTGGCTTGGCAATTTAGTGTTGGGATTAATGAAATTAAATTCAATGCCATTGAGTTTCTTGTCCATCATACAATGGCACCGCAGTTGTCACCTTACATTATGTGACACTCTTGATAGAACCAGGGCCTCTCAAGCAATCTACTCAATCCATCCCCAGTCCAATAGATGTTTCTGGACCAGTTTTCAATATATTCTCCACTTTTTAATAAAAGTAAGTGTTAAACAATGACATATTCTGCATTCATAGTTTAAAGGGATAAAGCAACTCATGATTCAATAGTGATTTCTTAAGCTTCTTCTAACCTTAATAATCCTTTAACACTCAATGGTAGCTGACCTTATACATGTCCTGACCACCATATATGCTCCTCTAATAAAACATAGAATAGTACAGCACAGGAACAGGCTCTATGGCCCACAATGTCTGCACTGAACATGATGCCAAGTTAAATAAATCTCTACTGCCTGCACATGATACATATCCCGCCATTGCCTACTTATACATGTAGCTATCCAACAGTCTCTTAAATTCCACTATCGTATCTGCCTCCACCACCACCCCTGGCTGCCCGTTCCAGGCACCCACTACTCTCCCCCCCCCCCCCCCCCCCCCCCCCCCCCCCCTAGTCCTTGACATTTCTCCTGCGAAAAAGATTCCACCCCTCCCTCTCTACTCCCCCTTCCTCTCTAGGGATTGAAGAGGGAGAGTGAAGAGGAGGAAGAGGGAGTGCTGGGAGATGAGGAGAAATGAGCTACGCCTGTGCAGTTGTGGGCTATGGGTGACTGGTGGAATTATGCGTTGGAGGAACGGCTTGCGTTAGGGGAACGGATGAGTGGTGGAATCACATTGGGGGAGCAGGCACAACGGGTCTGCACTTGTTCTAGCAGAATATAAAAACGGATGTAATGCTTAGTAATGCGCTGATCAGACTGCATTTGCGAGCAGTTTGGGCCCCATATCTCAGGAGGGATGTGCTGGCATTGGAAAGGGTCCAGAGGAGGTTTACGAGAATGATCCCACGCATTATTGTGTTAATGTATGATGAGCGTATGACAGCTGTGGGCCTGTACTCGCTGGAGTTTAGAAAAATGATAGGGGACCTCATTGCAATCTACCAGATAGTGAATAGAACGGATGTGGAGGGGATGTTTCCACTAGCGGGAGAGTGTAGGACCAAAAGGCACAGACTCAGAATAAAATAAAAAGGTGACGAAGAGGAATTTCTTTAGTCAGAGGTTGTTGAATCCGTGGAATTCATCGCCACACACTGTTGTGGCAGCCAAATCATTGAGTATTTTTAATGCAGAGATTGACAGATTCTTGATTAGTAAGGGTATCAGGGTTATGAGGAGAGGCAGGAAAATGGGTTGAGAGGGACGGATAGATCAGCCATGATTGAATAGGATCGATTGGCTGAATGGCCAATTTCTGCTCCTATGACATGAACTATGGAACTTTGTTTAGGCTGTATTTGGGGTATTGCGTGCAGTTCTGATCACTCCATTACAAGAAGGTTGTGGACGCTATGGTGGGCGTAAAATATGTTTACTATAATGTGCTTGATTTGGGGCTTTTTGTAAAAGGAGAGGTCGGATAGACTGGTTATTGGTTTCCTGGTGATCAGACAGAGGTTGAGGTAAGAAGCAAAGAATTTGATTGTTCTGTTTTTTTTTGTCTCTTAATCTCTTAGACCTGATAGAAGTATATAAAATTATGAGAGGCATAGATTGGGTATATATATATATATACACACACACACACACACACACACACACACACACACACACACACACACACACAAAGAAGGAGTTTTAGTATTATAGAGATAAAGCGGCTACAATGTCCAATAATGTTATCTTAGTTGAACATTTAAATGTAAAATGTACTCAAATCCAATCTTCTTCAAAAAGTTATGTTTTTGCTTCATCTTGATGATTTAAAAACAAGTTATGAATGACCAAAAATTATAAAAATACAATTACTTTTCAACTGAACACTTACTAACACATGGCAATTTAGCTCCCGTAGTCGTTTGACAGCCTCTTCTGCTTTTGTCCTCTTTAGATTAAGCTGTTTCATATTTTCTGTGAAAGTCAGCTGATAAGAACACAAAGAAAATTAATGACCGCACTCATTACAACCTGATATTGATGCAAATCCTGAGTAGTATTATATTGTCTCAACAAAAGACAATTGCTTTACAATGATGCCCTCATGAAGTGCAGAATCTTAGAAGAGATTTTCAAAAAAAGCATTTAGTTAGTGGTAAAAAATGGTTTGTGCTCCTTCAGATTTTACTTTAGACTTTAGAGATACAGCGTGGAAACAAACCCTTCGGCTCACCGAGTCTGTGCTGACCAGTGATCACCCCATACACTAACACTATCCTACACACTACGGACAATTTATAATTTACAGAAGCCAATTAACCCACAAACCTGTACGCCTTTGGGAGGAAAAAGGAGCACTCGGAGAAAACCCACGAGGTTGCAAGGAGAATGTACAAAGTCCATGCAGACAGCACCCATAGTCAGCATTAAACCCGGGTCTCTGGTGCTAAGGCAGCAGCTCTAGCACTACGCCACTGTACTGCCCTATGCTAAGGAAATGCATCCTATAATATCTTCAGCTTGTCATAGAGTCATACACGCCGAACTAGATGCACCATCTATGCTGCTCCCACCTGCCCACGTTTGCCCCATATTCTTCTAAACCTTTCCTTTCCATAATTTGTTAAGTTCCATATTTAGTTAAGGTTGTAACATACTCGATGAATTCATCAAACTATACTGGTGACTTATACTGTACGGTTTGAATTCTTGACTGTGGAGGAGGAGGAGGTGGTTTGCATGGGAAAATAATTAATACATTTCAATGCCTTAATTGGTCTCATATATACAATAAAAAAAACAATCATAAATGTTTGAGGCCAGATTGCTTACAGCTTGAAAACTAGTTTGGCTTTACAATTGATCTGAAGCACCTACCATTCAGAATAAAAATAATGCTGGGCTCAAGGGAATGAGACAAGGAGTAATACAAAATACTTTTTTTTTAAATCAACTCTCCTGATTCTCATGAATTGGGAAATAAATGAGAATGTCACAGTAATTGGATATGTATTTCTATGTTTTTCGAGCACCGTGGGTGCCAATCTTTCTGAAATGTCATTCAATGGTTGAATTTACACACCTTGAGCTGCTTGCAAAATTGAGTTGCACTGTTCCACATTAGCTGCATATGCAACTCAGGAATATACAGAAAGGCATTTGGCAATATTAATAACCCCTTACTTTTGACGCCCTGTTTTATTGCTTCATTTTTGTTTATATTGCTTGTTATTTTTCTAACTTCCACTTCCTATGTTTCTCTATTTGAACATATTTGGCCTTAAAGTCATTTTGTTCAAAGTATTTGCGAAAACCTTTGTTTGGAACTTTAATCATGTTCCATGCAGAGGATTAATTTCACTTTTGAACCTCAGGAAAGAGATACATTGATCTTGGAAGGGTACAGACTGGCTTAGCAGAATCTGAAAGAGTAAAATTTCAAAGAGAAAATACACAAACTTGTTTTGTATTTCCAATAGGTTCAGGAATAATCTGACAGATATATTTGAAATAAAGCCATTTGAAGGGTAGATAGATAATTGCATCCGGTGAGTAAAATTCAGGACTGGAGAATATAATTTAGGCATTGTTTCAAAAAGCTTTTTCTAACACAATATCACTCAGCTGAAGTGCGGTAGAAGACTGATGGATTTAGGGTAAAGATAGTAAAGTATAAACTTAAAAGAGAATAATCAGTAAATGCAGTTAACACAGAGATTTGGTGTCATCTAATTGAATAGTGGTAAGGGTTGCAGACCTGGCCTGACAGTGACGGACTGAAAGCCACAGCCTGTTCCTGTGTAACCAACCTTTGCACAATGGTGCAGCAATAGAGCGCCGTTTGCCAGAATTATGCCTATATTTGGGGGTATTAGCTACATGGTGAAGTTGGGCAGGCTTGCTGTGTGGGAAGGAACTGCACATAGATAAACTGCAAAGATAGACACAAAGTTCTTGAGCAAATCAGTGGGTCAGGCAGCATCTCTGACATGGATTGCTTTCTCTAGAATGTCGAAGGTTGAGGGGAGACCTGATAGAAGTATATAAAATTATGAGAGGCACAGAGAAAATAGCCAGTCAGAACCTTTTTCTCAGGATGGAAAATCAAAGACTAGAGAGCATAGTTTTAAGGTGAGAGGGGAAAAGGTTAAAGGAGATGTGCGGGGCCAGTTTTTTTTAACATAAAGGGTGTTGGATGCCTGGGTTTGCATTGCCAGGGATGGCGTGGAGGCAGATATAATAGTGACATTTAAGGGGCTTTTGGATAGGCTCATGGATATGCAGGGTATGGAGGGATATGGATTACGTGCAGGTAGATAAGAGTTGGTCTTGGCATTATGTTTGGCACAGACATTATGGGCAGAAGGGCCTGTTTCTGTGCTGTGTGCTAAACCCGTCTCAATTACGTTACCTTACATCATACTCACCTGGATTTCCTTTTTTGCTTCTTCTATGGTCAAGATCGAGTGGTTCCTGTGCTTCCCCATAATGCTGCAAAGACTGCAGATGCTTACACGGTCTTGCTTGCAATAAAGCTTTAGGATTTCCTTGTGATCTTCACATTTCTGCAGAAACACTGCTTCCATGGGGTCGACCAAAACATGATCCTTCAACGATGCTCTTTCACTGTGTGGTCGAAGGTGGGTTACACAAAAGAAAGTCTCGCACTGGATGCAGCTCATCGCCGCCGGCACTGGCTCGTCAAAACAGTAGTCACAGACTGTTTTCCTTTCCTGTGATTTTGATAGGTTTTCGACTTTTGCGATGAGCTGAGGATTTTTAAGCAATCTTGGCTTTTCAACGAACTCGGCACGACATTCTGGGCAGATATAATTATCAGCGGGCAGCTTGTGCTTCAGGTGATCTTGGATGCATTTGAGGCAGAAGCTGTGATTACAGTTTAAAGTCACTGGATAGGAAAACACCTGCAGGCAAATAGAACAAGTAACTTCATCTTTGTAACCATTGGCCTGTCTCAGATATCCAGCCATAGTGACCCTATAACAAAATGGAGAGAAACCCACTATTTATATGCTCATGGGATAAACCATTTCTCCGCACCCCAAATTACTTGTACATATCGGAAAATGTAGTTATGTTTCAACTGCTTTTTCTTTATAATTGTAAATATTTCTTTAAAAATATACAAATTTGTAGATGTATCATAGATTACAAGAATTATATTACAGATGCATTCCTCCAAAGAGAATGGTTTAGTCTACAGTTGTCCATCTCTATTTACATACAGTCAGCAGTTGGAAGATTCAACTCAATAAATAATTGATATTTGTTTTAATTAAATGTAGTGTGCTATGACATAAAATCTAGGATTGTTGATCGTGCAGTTTTTAAAACATGCAGGGAAATGTTAATAAAAAGATGCAAGAGTAATAATCTTCGAAAAGTTTCTGAAGATATTAGTATTGTTTTTTTATTGTCACATGTACTGAGATACAGTGAAAAGCTTTTGTGTGCTATCCAATCATGCCAGATCTTACTATACACAAGTGCAATCATACTGTACACCTGTACAACAGGTAGTGGAAAAGAGAAAAATACCATAGTACAGAATATAGCTTTAAATATTGTAATGTTACAGTTCCAGAGAAAAGGTCCAATGTCCGCAATGAGGTAATTGGGAAGATCAGAACTACACCCTAACTCCTAGCTTATTGGGAGAATAGTTCAGCAATTTGATAACAGTGGGAAAGAAGCTGTTTAAGAAGGAACTGCAGATGCTGGAAAATCGAAGGTAGACAAAAATGCTGGAGAAACTCAGCGGGTGAGGCAGTATCTATGGAGCGAAGGAAATAGGCAACGTTTTGGGTCGAGACCCTTCTTCGGACTGAAGAAGCTGTTCCTGAATCTGGTGGTATGTGGTTTCAAACTGTTATATCTTCTGCCCCACATGAGAGGGGAAATGAGGGAATGACTGTAGTGAAAAATCTACTTGATTGTGTTGTCTGCTTTCCTGAGTCAGCGTGAAGTGTAGATTTAGTCAATGGTGGGGAAACTGGTCTGTGTGATGGACTGGTCAACATCTACAACACTCGGCAATTTCTTGTTATCTTGGGCAGAGCTGTTTACCAAACCAAGCTGTGATGCAACCTGACAGTAAGCTTTTTACAGTGCATCTGTAGAAGTTGGAAAGAGTCATTGGAGACATGCATAACTTTTTTTAGAGGAAGTAGAGGTGTTGTGTGGTTTTTCGACCACAGCTTAAATGTGGTTGGTCCAGGACAAATTGTTGGTGATATTTACACCTCGGAACTTGAAGCTGTCGACTCTCTTCACGTCAGTATCATTGATGCTGACTGGGTCATGTACTCCACCACACTTCCTGTTTTGCAGATAGTTGGATATTGTAGAATCACTTTACGTAAAACAGCCAAGTAAAGGGGCGGCACGGTTGCGCAGTGGTAGAGCTAGAGACCCTGGTTTGATCCTAACTATGGGAGTTTGTACTTTCTACCTGTGACCGCGTGGGTTTTCTCCAGGTGCTCCAGTTTCCAACCACATTCCAAAGACGTGCAGGTTTGTTTGTTAATTGGCTTCAGTCAATCGTCCCGAATGTGTAGGATCTAACTTGTGTATGGGTGATCGTTGGTCAGCGCAGACATAGTGGGCCTGTTTCCACGATGTTTCTCTAAACATTAATGTACAAAACATTAAAATTGATAAACTATAAACATACAAAGTAGATGTTCATGTATTAAATGCCTACTTGCATTAATGGTTCATGCTGAATTACCTCTCATGCAAAGTAATTGGTACTACAACTGACCACAGTATTCCAGCTTAAGTCAAACATATTAGCCTGGCTCCTCCTCCTGTTAACTATTCAATTATGGCTATTTGTGACTTTCCATAATACAACACTTTGTACTTATCTGCTTTAAACTCCATTAGCCATTCCTCACCCCACTGCTCCACTGATCAAGAGCCTTTTGCACTTCTTGATAGCCATATTCACTGTCTGCCATACCACCTAATTTAGTGTCATCTGCCTTTCACATTTTCATCTAAATCGTTAATATAAAACACAAATAGCAATGGACCTAGTAGCAATCTCCGAGGCACACCACTAGTCACAGGCCTCCAGTCTGAAGTGCAACCTTCCACTATCACCCTCTGCTTTCTTCCAGGACGCTAATTCTATGTCCAGCTAAGCCCTCACAGAATCCCATGTGATTTAACCTTTCAGAGCAGCCTACCATGCAAAATCTTATCAAATAATATTGTCCATGAACGGTGAAGGGATCAGCGGTATAAATCTTCAAGTGCTTTTTGCTGCTTTTTGTCTGTCATCTCTGTATGCCTTAGATTTGGAATAAATGTTTTTAAGCTTCAGAGAGAATTATTTTCTCATGAAAAAAACCCAACTGTTCAATTATTACTGCAAACTCAATACCCCAATACTAACAAATGACATGTGGTTTCTGCCTAGATACAAGAAATAGATTTGCAAGCATCAGTCTATCGTTAAAATCAAATATACTTGGCTCACAAAATACTCTGATAACGTACAGCTTCGACAGGATTTAAATGAAACCCAATGATGTTCAAACAAATTGCAAAATATCCATTAAATTTAGGTGGGAAAGGCCTGCAGGTGATGTTTTGAACCAAAGATTGGCACAAAGTGCTGGAGTAACTCAGCAGGTCAGGTAGTATCTGGAGAAAAATAATCGTTGGACCATTTCAGTGCTGGAGTAAACTAAAAAGCCGCTTCTAATGCCGTGAACGCTGACAACGGGGACGGATTTCAGGTACGGGACAGTGAAAGGAAAGCTGTTTATTTTATATATAAACGTGCTTCTTAGGATTACCTTAATTCACATTTTACATTGCGAAACGGTGATTTTGGCCCCATACGAACCGGCAGTATTTTTCCTGCCGATATGGGGTTTAAATTCACTGCAACCGCAACGTTCCAATCGATCAGGTTCCACAAAATCCCACTCGCAAGATGATTTAAATGGCCATTAATTTACAGGAATTAAACACTAAATTCCTTCCATTTGGCCTATAAATTCATGACAATGAGATTTAAAAATCATGTTATATTGTGAATTCTTGTGTGAATGTTATTTGGACACTTAGGCTATTTAAAAATGTTAATCTTTTCTTAAGAAATGGATAGATGTTTAGATCTAGTAATTGAATTTTGTAATTAGCTACAATTGGGTAACTTTGACTGTTCTCGATCACAGCTTTTGTGTTAAGTCAATGGAAAAGCAATAGGGAACAAGATGCTGATTTCCGAGTATGAAAATGGCCATAACGTTTTTAATACTGAAGATATGAAAGTGAATTAGGTGTCAAATTAAACTTATTTTTATGCTTTATCTGATGGGATAAATTGCAGACTTGATTTTTAAATCTCAAAATTTTGTAACATTGCTATTACAAGAGAGCACTGTATTGAAGTCTGTTGTGTACATAAGAAACTGAATCAGTGGTTGGTGGACTATTTTTGAGTCAAGGTTACAATCTGCTTTTAAAAAACAAACACAAACTGTTGGAGCTAAACTCAGTGAGTCAGGCAGCATCTCTGGAAAACGTGGATATGCATCGTTTCGGATTGGGACCCTTCTGCAGACTGATTGTGATTGAGGGGGATAGAAAGCTGGAAGAGAGGTGTGGGCAGGAAGCAGCCTGGTGAGTGGATATTGGTAAGTGGGGTTTCTGATAGACATATGGTTGACAAGGGCTAGAGATGAAAAGACAAAAAGTGTGAGATAATAGAAAAGGTGTAGATTGTAACACCAGTGAAAGGAATATACGATATGATACGATAGAAATTTATTTATCCCAGGAGAGAAATTAATTTGCCAACAGTCATAAAAAAAACAAAAAACATGAAACATGAAAATAAAGTGACGAGTGGTAAGGCTTTGGGGATTTGCAAAGATTGGGGAGGTGGAGGGGAGGTGGGGTCAGTCTCAGTCTACCCCACAACAGAAGAGGGAAGAGTTGAATAAATTGATAGCCAGAGGGAAGAAGGATTTCCTGTGGCGTTCTGGCCTGCATCTTGGTGAAAGGATGCAGAGGGGAGGAGGATGAGGAGAAATGGTTGCAAATCCAAGTGGGGCACAAGAAAAAGAGGGAAGAAAAAAAAGGTGAGGGAGAATTGTTTGTAGTTTGGTTACCAAAAATTGGAGAAATTGGACAAACTGATAAGATATGAATCATGGTAGGACTGTTGTAAATGGTGGTGAGGCAGAGATACTGACTGGTATAGATCACTGGACCACAGTCAGAAATTGATTCTGTACACATTGCGATTAACACCTTTTGATAGAAGAACCTAAGAAATTGTCCCTCATATTTAGGGAGTGGACGTGAAAGTGACATATTATAGCAGTAGTTTGAATGGGTCTTCGATGGTCGGTGTGGACTCAATGAGATGAAAGGCCTGTGTCCATGCTGTATCTCTAAATTAAACTAATGATCATGCAGGCTGCAGTCGTGGGGAGGATGAATGAAAAGAATGGCCAACTTTGTTCTGTTCCTTGCAAATTTGGTCAAGTCGCCTTTGTAATAAGTTAACAAAATGCTTGGCTGTCTTTAACTAATAATACAAAATATAAAATGCTGCCTTCATTAGCCAATGTACAGCAATTCCAACTCAATTTTTGTGAATTGCATTGCAGACATTATGAATCAAAGTGTTACACCAGTTTTAAATGACAATGTGCATGCAAATTCAAGTTATTGATGTATACTCCTTGTAAAAGGTGAGAAGCGGTAAAAAATATCTATACATAAGTAAAACTCTGATCTTGTTATCTTCCGGTTTGGCGGCCTTTCTATTTGTGCAAAAACACTTCACGATAGAGCTAGTTCACTAATATTTTGCCAGTTCACTCACCGTTCCCCTGCGCTGCGAGTGCACCAAGTTTCGTTCCGATCGGTTGAATGTCGTAAAAGTTAGAGAGTTTTAAAAATCCTAAAAACCGCGCGTGCACAGATGGATCTCTTCTCCTGCCAGTCAGCACCACGCAGATTAGTCTCTTCCTCTGTCACTCTCCGGGCACGGTCCGCCCATTCCTGCGCCATTGCGCCTTTACTGGAGCTGAGGGTGGCCAGTGGAGGTTTCTAACCGGACACAATTTTCGGAGGGACCCGAAGCAGCCCAGCTCAGCCCCAAGCAGCCCAGTGTCTGAGACCTTGCCCAGCCCAGCCCAGCGTGGGAGACCCAGCCCAGAGTTGGAGACTCAGCCCAGCCCGGAGTCGGAGATGTTGCCAAACGGAAAGCGTAGACTCTGATCCCGACCGAGGAGAACGACCAGCGACTAGCTCCCGCTGTGAGTCCCCATCGTACCGCCAATTCCAGCCATTACCCCTCTGGTCCCCCTCGCAGGTTCCTCCCCCCCTCCCCCGTGATGCCCTCCTCTCCCCATGGCTCTTCCCCCGTCTTTTCTCTGAGCTCACTCCCCACCTCCCCCCCCCCCCGCCCACACAACCCTCTCCCCCACAACTACCCCCGCCCACACAGCCCTCTCCCACCACACAACCCCCCCCCCGCCAACATCCCCCCCCCCCACAACCCTTCCGACCCCACAACCCCCCACCCCCACACACCACCTCCCTCCCAACACCCCCTCCCCCCCCCCCCCACAACCCTCCACGGCCCCACAAACCTCCTCCTCGGCCCCACACACCCTCACCCCCGCCCACACACCCCACCTCTACCCTCCTCCCCCCGCACACAACCCCCTCCGCACACACACCCCCTCCCACACACACCCCCCTCTCACACACACACACCCCCTCCCACACACCTCCTCTCCCACATCCCTCCTCCCCTTCTCCCACATCCCTCCCGCCCCTTCATACACACGCCCTCCCCCCCCCCCCCCCCCCATATACCACACCTCCCCCCAAACCACCCTCTCCCCCCTTCTACACCTCCCCATCCACACATACCTCTGCTCCCTCCCCACACACCACACACCCCACATCCCTCCCCCCTCCCCCCCCGCCCCCCGCCCACACATGAAGAGGAGGGGGAGGGAGTGCTCGGGGATGAGGGGAAATGAGCCGCGCCTGCGCAGTTAGGGGCTATGGGTGAGTGGTGGAATATTGCGTTGGGGGAGTGGGTTATATTGGGGGAACGGGTGAGTGGAGGAATATTGCGTTGGGGAATGGGTTGCGTTGGGGGACCAGGCCTCCCGTATGACTGGGACCCAATGGGTTCCATTTAGTCTAGTACCTACTAAAGCTTTCAGAACTAATAAAAGTATTCAATCGTTGCATCGGCAACAATATGAAAAATGAGATGCGCCTGGCATGTATAATTGCTAGAGGAATCCTAATAATGAAATATAAATTAGTGTAATTATTTCAAGTATTTTCCAAGTGTCTGGGTAATAATTATGGAATTATTATTACACCCTGTAGATATTGTGGCAATCATATCCTGATTCTGTTTGGCTCAAAACCCATAGGTATGAAACAGGTGCAGTTTCCTTAATCTTGATACTTAACTGACTTTCTATTAAATATAGTCTGAGCTTTCTTTAGGATTGTATCATGAGCGTATATTTAACTAATATTTTCAAATATTTCTGCCTGTGTGTTTTCTCATTATAATATTACAGATGCTATCATTTTGCAGCCTATTTGGACTGATTTGAGAAATTGGTTTCAAACTGGTGACAGCCCACCAAATCCACACTGACCATTGATCACGCATCGAAGCTAGTTCTATGTTATCGCACTTTCGCATTCACTCATACAGTCTTTGAGTCATATAGCGTGAAAACAAGCCCTACAGCCCAACTAGCCACAACAACCAACATGCCACTTCTACACTGGTCCCACCTGCCTGCATTTGGCCCATATCCCTCTAAACCTAACCTATCCACTCCTTAAACATTTTTTATAGAGGGTCAATTAACCTACAAACCCGCACGTCTTTGGGATATGGGAGGATACCCATGTAGTCACATGAAGAACGTGAAAACTCCACACAGAGGCCAGGATCAAACCCATGTCTCTGGCAATCTGAGGTAGCAGCTCTACCTGCTGCGCCACTGGTTTGAAGGATTAAATGTTATTACTTACAGTAGCCATAAGAAAACAAACCATCCTTGATCATGCTGACCCAGTTGGCATATTGGGCTAGTCTAATTTACCTGCATTTGGCCCATTGGCCTCAAAACCCTTCATAGAAACATAGAAACATAGAAAGTAGGTGCGAGAGCAGACCACCAGGTCCATCGAGCCCGCACCGCCATTCGCTCATGGCTGAACACTAAACAGACACACTTACCCACAAACAGTAGACACAAGACACAGAACACAAGACACTACCCTCCCCTTTATACCGCTATCACCCCTCTCCACCCCAAGAACCTCGTGATCTCCTGGGGGAGGCAAAAAACCGGATAAAAACCCAGGTCCAATTCGGGAAAAAAATCCGGGAAATTCCTCTCCGACCCCAATCTAGGCGATCGACACTTGTCCAGGAGATCACTCAGGTCTTACTATACTAACCATACCTAGGTCCATATCCCTGCCCTCTCCCCGTAGCCCCTTATCCCCTTGGCAGCTAAAAAACCATCTATTTTGGTCTTAAATATATTTAAAGTTTCTGCTTCCACTGCTCCCTGGGGCAGTGAATTCCATAAATTAACCACCCTCTGGGTGAAGAAGTTCTTCCTCATCTCAGTTTTAAAAGAGCCCCCCCTTATTCTGCAACTATGTCCCCTAGTTCTAGTTTCCCCGATCATTGGGAACATCCTCGGTGCATCCACCCGATCAAGGCCCCTCACGATCTTATATGTTTCAATGAGATCGCCTCTCATTCTTCTAAACTCCAAAGAGTAGAGTTCCAGCCTACTTAACCTTTCCTCATATGTCAATCCCCTAATTGCAGGAATTAATCTTGTAAACCTTCGCTGCACTGCCTCCAGGGCTAGTACATCCTTTCTTAAGTATGGACCCCAGAACTGTACACAGTATTCCAAATGTGGTCTCACTAATACTGTGTACAGCTGCAGCAAGACCTCCGTGTTTTTATACTCAATCCCCCTAGCAATAAAGGCCAAAACTCCATTGGCCTTCCTGATTGCTTGCTGCACCTGCATACTAACTTTCAGTGATTCATGTACTAATACCCCTAGATCCCTTTGCGTTGCATTACAACGCAGCTCCTCCTCATTTAGAAAATAACTTGCCCTATCATTTTTTTTCCCAAAGTGAATGACTTCACATTTATTAGTATTAAATTTCATCTGCCAAGTTGTTGCCCACTCACCTAGCTTATCTATATCCTTTTGCAGACTCTTCCTATCCTCCTCATCCCCTACTTTTCCTCCCATTTTTGTATCGTCCGCAAATTTTGATATATTACACTTGGTTCCCTCCTCCAAATCATTTATATAAATTGTGAACAACTGGGGTCCCAGCACCGACCCTTGCGGAACCCCGCTAGTTACCGGTTGCCATCCCGAGTATGAACCATTTATCCCCACTCTCTGCTTCCTATTTGTTAGCCAATCCTCTACCCATGCTAATATATTACCCCCAATCCCATAATTTTTTATTTTTAGCAATAGTCTCTTATGTGGCACCTTGTCAAAAGCCTTTTGGAAGTCCAAGTATACCACATCCACCGGTTCCCCTTTATCCACCCGGGTTGTTGCTTCCTCAAAGAATTCGAGCAGATTCGTTAAACAGGACTTCCCCTTCACAAAACCATGCTGGTTCTGTCCGATGAAGTCATGTTTATCCAAGTGCCCCGTTAGTGTTTCTTTAATAATTGTCTCTAACATTTTACCCACCACCGATGTTAGACTAACCGGTCTATAGTTACCCGCCTTCTGTTTACTTCCTTTTTTAAATATAGGTGTTACATTGGCCATTTTCCAATCCACTGGGACCGTTCCTGCCTCCAGGGAGTTTTGGAAAATTATCACCAATGCATCCACAATCCCCACTGCTATCTCCCTCAAGACCCTTGGATGTAATCCATCAGGACCAGGGGATTTATCCTCCTTCAGTCTCATTAATTTCCCTAATACCACCTCCTTGGTGATCTTAATAGTATTTAGCTCCTCCATTCCTACCGCCCCCTGTTTATCCAGCGTTGGAATATTTTTTGTGTCTTCTATGGTGAAGACTGATACAAAATACTCGTTTAATGCCTTTGCCATTTCCATGTTCCCCACCAACAACTCTCCAGTCTCACCCTCCAATGGACCAACGTTCACCTTAGCCACCCTTTTTCTTTTTATATAGCTATAAAAACTCTTACTATTAGTTTTTATGTTGTTCGCTAAATTCCTTTCATAGTCTATTTTTTCCCCGTCTTAATTAATCTCTTAGTTATTTTTTGCTGACCTTTAAATGCTTCCCAATCCTCTACCCTCCCACTATCTCTGGCTACCTTATATGCCCTTGCCTTCAGCCGAATACTATCCTTTATAGTTTTACTGAGCCATGGCTGACTGTTCTTACCCTTACCCCTTTTTTTCTTCATAGGAATAAATTTTTCTTGAAGGTTATACAGTATACCCTTAAACGTACACCACTGCTCATGTACCGTCTTATTCTTGAGTCTGCTATCCCAGTCAACTTTGATCAGCTCAGTCCTCATACCTTCATAATCCCCCTTATTTAGACTAAGCACCCTAGCCTGAGTTTCAACCTGCTCCCCTTCTATTTGAATATGGAATTCGACCATATTGTGGTCACTTGTTCCCAACGAGTCCCTAACTATGACATTTTTAATTAATCCTGCTTCATTACACAGGACCAGATCCAAGATTGCCTCCCCCCTTGTCGGTTCTGTGACATACTGTTCTAGGAACCCGTCTCTAATACATTCTATAAACTCTTCCTCTAGTCTACCCTGCCCAGTTTGGTTTGCCCAATTAATATGAAAATTGAAGTCCCCCATGATTACAGCAGTTCCCTTTTTACATGCGTCAACTATTTGCAGATTTATGTTCTGACTAACAGCGTCACAGCTATTTGGAGGTCTATAAATTACACCCACTAGTGTTTTTTTTCCCTTATTATTCTCTATCTGTACCCAAGCTGTTTCACTATCCTGATCCTTCAACGCAATATCCTTCCTCTCTATTGCCGTTATTCCCTCCCTTATTAAAAGGGCCACCCCTCCTCCCTTTCTTTCCTGTCTATCTTTCCTAATTGTCGAGTACCCCTCTATATTTAACTCCCAGTCCTGATCCCCTTGCAGCCATGTCTCCGTAATGGCCACGATATCATAACTATATATACTTAATTGCACCGTTAATTCATTTATCTTATTACGAATACTCCGTGCATTTAGATAAAGCACTTTCAGATGATTTTTCCTACCCTTCCTTTCCGTTTTTGCCCCTTTTACATCTAAAGCTTTATCTTCACACATTCTGTCTCCTGTCACATTTTGACTTTCCGCTTCCCCACTGATACCCTGCTCTATTTCCTCTACCCCTGCCGTTATTACCCCCCTTGATACCTCCCCCCCGCTACTTACTTACTTCCTATCCATATATCTATTCAAATGTCTTTTGAAAGCTATTATTGTATCTGCTGCTAGATGTTTTTTCTGGCAGCTCATTCCGGGTATGGACTACCCTCTGAATGAAAAGGTTGCCTCTGAGTTTCTTCTTAAATCTCTCCCCTCTTGCCTTAAGCCTGTACCCTCTAGTTTTAGACTCCACCACCTTGTGGAAAAAAGGAATGTGAACCCTCAGAATATAGATTTTGCTGCAATTCCAAAGATGTGAAAAATTAGTGTTGATATTGTTATTATTATTGTCCCATGTACTGAGATACAATGTAAAGCTTTGTTTGCAAACTATCTCTGGAATCTCTGGAATTCTCTGCCACAGAAGGTAGTTGAGGACAGTTCCTTGGCTATACTTAAGAGGGAGTTAGATGTGGCCCTTGTGGCTAAAGGGATCATGGGGTATGGAGAAGGCAGGTACAGGATACTGAGTTGGATGATCAGCCATGATCATATTGAATGGCGGTGCAGGTTCGAAGGGCCGAATGGCCTACTCCTGCATCTATTTTCTATGTTTCTATTCCAATTAAATCACCTATACATGTGTGCAATTAAGCTATAAGAAGTAGTTTTGAATCTGAAGAAGAGTCCCAACCCAAAACGTTACCTATCCATATTCTCCAGAGATGCTGCCTGATCCGCAGAGTTACTCCAGCATTTTGTGTCTTTGCACAAGTATAACATGCAGTGGAGAGTAAAATACGAGAGTGAAAATATAGTGTTACAGCACTGTAGCATTACAATTCCAGAGAAAAGGTCCAAGATCCGCAATGAGGTAGGTTGGAAAATCGGTACAGGTGCACAACCTTTTATCCGAAAGCCTTGGGACCAGACACTTGTCGTATTTCGGACATTTTCGGATTTCCGAATGGAAGATTTTTAGCGTAGATTAGGTAGGTAGCGCGGGCGGCTTGAAAAGTCTGGAGCGACTGCCTCCTCCCCGGAGACCGGGGAATCATTGTAAATCATTGCATAAATGTTAGTCAGTTAGTTTGGAGGGATTTTATGTGGTGGGGGTGGGGTGGGTGAAGGGGGAAACTTTAATTCTTAGTCCCCTACCTGGTCGGCGATTCCCAACATCGCGGAGCTGGGGGCTCCGTCCGGCCGCGGGCGGTGCCGGTTGTAGCTCCGACCCCGGCTGCGAGGCGCTCCAAATCCAGCGCCGCCCGCGGTCGGACGCCCCCCACCCCAGCTCCGCGAATGTTGGGAGAAGGCGGCCTCCGCGCCCTGGAGCTTACCGCACAGCGACCCGGTAAGGCATTGCCCGCTTCCCGCTGGTATCCCAGCGCTGCGACGCCGCCGACTCCCAACATTTGCGGAGCTGGGGTGGGGGGCGTCCGGCCGCGGGCGGCGGTGGATTTGGAGCGCCTCGCAGCCAGGGGTAGAGTTGCCGGGGTCGGAGCTACAACCGGCGCCGCCCGCAGCCCCAGCGGCCACAGCGCTGCGGAGCTTACTGCACGGCGACCCGGTAAGGCATTGACCGCTCCCCGTCTCTCCGACCAGGTAGGGGACTAAGAATTAAAGTTTACCCCTTCAACCCCCCCTTCACATAAAAGCCCTCCAAACTAACTGACTAACATTTAAGCAATGATTTACAGATGTTTAAGTGTCTCCCCGGTCTCCGAGGAGGAGGCAGCCGCTACAGTAGTACAGACCTGGGTTGACCGTGGGTCGTTTCGGGTCAAGTTTGGCGCCAAACGCGAGCTTTGGTGTGTAGACGACATCCTGGAAAAAATGGCCGGTTTTCGGAGTTTTTCGGTTTCCAGAACACTGGATAAAAGGTTGTGCACCTGTACTACATCCTAGCTTATGGAAGGACTACAGAAGGATAACAACGGAGGAGATGAGTTGGGTGGTGCATGCTTTCAAGCTTCCTGAAGGACTGGGGTGAAAGTGGTCCTTGATTATGATGACTGGTTTCCTGAGGCAGCGTGAATTGTAAATGGAGATGATAATGAGAATTCTGGTCTTAACGATGGACTGGGCTACATCCGCAACACTCTCTGCAATTTCTTTGTAGTCATGAATGGAAATCACAATTATATGTATAATAATCAACTGACCAGAATGCAAATTCACCATAAACCTAGCCATGAGAATGTTAGAAGATGAATACGGAAGCTGTAAAAAAAACTGTGAAGTTGCAAAATCACAGAAAAACAGTTGATATTTACTTATACCCAACGTGCAACTGAGCTGCTGTTTAGGTTTGTTTTTGTGAGCCATAGAATCATACAGAACTGAAACAACTTTAGGGTGAAAATATGAACCAATATAGTTATAACCAATAGAGTTAATATATATAAGCATCTGGATAAACAGGGTCTGATTAGGAACATGGATTTGTGCCTGGAAGGTCATGTTTGACTAATCTTCTTGAATTTTTTGAAGAGGTTACTCGGGAAATTGATGAGGGTAAAGCAGTGGATGTTGTATATATGGACTTCAGTAAGGCCTTTGACAAGGTTCCTCACGGAAGGTTGGTTAAGAAGGTTCAATTGTTGGGTATTAATGGTGGAGTAGCAAGATGGATTCAACAGTGGCTGAATGGGAGATGCCAGAGAGTAATGGTGGATGGTTGTTTGTCAGGTTGGAGGCCAGTGACTAGTGGGGTGCCACAGGAATCTGTGTTGGGTCCACTGTTGTTTGTCATGTACATCAATGATCTGGATGATGGTGTGGTAAATTGGATTAGTAAGTATGCAGATGATACTAAGATAGGTGGGGTTGTGGATAATGAAGTAGATTTTCAAAGTCTACAGAGAGATTTATGCCAGTTGGAAGAGTGGGCTGAAAGATGGCAGATGGAGTTTAATGTTGATAAGTGTGAGGTGCTACATCTTGGCAGGACAAATCAAAATAAGACGTACATGGTAAATGGTAGGGAATTGAAGAATACAGGTGAACAGAGGGATCTGGGAATAACTGTGCACAGTTCCCTGAAAGTGGAATCTCATGTAGATAGGGTGGTAAAGAAAGCTTTTGGTGTGCTGGCCTTTATAAATCAGAGCATTGAGTATAGAAGTTGGGATGTAATGTTAAAATTGTACAAGGCATGGTGAGGCCAATTCTGGAGTATGGTGTACAATTTTGGTCGCCTAATTATAGGAAGGATGTCAACAAAATAGAGAGAGTACAGAGGAGATTTACTAGAATGTTGCCTGTGTTTCAGCAACTAAGTTACAGAGAAAGGTTGAACAAGTTAGGGCTTTATTCTTTGGAGCGCAGAAGGTTAAGGGGGGACTTGATAGAGGTCTTTAAAATGATGAGAGGGATAGACAGAGTTGACATGGATAAGCTTTTCCCACTGAGAGTAGGGAAGATTCAAACAAGGGGACATGACTTGAGAATTAGGGGACAGAGGTTTAGGGGTAACATGAGGGGGATCTTCTTTACTCAGAGAGTGGTGGCTGTGTGGAATGAGCTTCCAGTGAAGGTGGTGGAGGCAGGTTCGTTTTTATCATTTAAAAATAAATTGGGTAGTTATATGGACGGGAAGGGAATGGAGGGTTATGGTCTGAGCGCAGGTATATGGGACTAGGGGAGATTATGTGTTCGGCACGGACTAGAAGGGTCGAGATGGCCTGTTTCCGTGCTGTAATTGTTATATGGTTAATAAAGTACTGATATAGTTGGATGAATTTTCATCCCCAAGGATGTGTCCATTTACACCTCATGCTGCCTCGGCAAGGCCATCAGCAAAATGAAGGACGTCTCACCCTGGTCATACCCTCTTCTCCCCTCTCCCATCAGGTACAGGTACAGAAGTGTGAAAACATACACCTCCAGATTAGGGACAATTGCTTCCAGCTGTTATTAGGCAGCTGAACCATCATATCACCAACTAGAGAGCAGTCCTGATCTACCATCTACCTCATTGAAGATCTTGGGACAATCTTTAATTGGACTTTACTAGACTTTATCTTGCACTAAACGTTACATCATTTATCCTGTATCTGTTCACTGTGGATGACTTGATTGTATTCAAGTATAGTTTTTCTGCTGACTGGATAGCAAGCAACAAAAAGCTTTTTATCATACCTCGGCGCATGAAAATAATACAATAAACTAACCTAGTTTGTGGATGGATTGAAAGGTTTAAATCTCAAACCTGAGCCCAAATATTTCTAGCCCTCTCATTTTCTTCCTTTAGCAATAATAAGTTCAAGAATAGCAATCCACGCTCACGAATCAGTCAGTAAAGGATTAAACTTGCAGAATAACAGAAGTGGTTATTTTTAATTCCAAGGAGTCAAGTGTGCTTAATTGTCACGTGTACCAGCAATGGAGCAATAACATTTTTGTTTGCTGCAGCTTTACAGACCCATTAACGCACTAAATAGATTCAATAATCATAAAATAAATGACACAACTGTAGAATTACTGCCTTACTGCACTAGAGATGTGGGTTCAATTGTGAGTACAGGTGCTGTCAGCATGGAGTTTGTGGTCTCCTTGTGACCACATGGATTTTCCCCGGGTGCTCGTTTCCTCACTCATTCCAAAGACGAGCAGGATTGTAGGTTAATTGGCGTCTGTAAATTGCCTTAATGTGTAGGGAGTGGATGCGAAAGTGGGATAACATACAACTAGCATAAATAGGTGAACTCTAATCTATGTTCTGCATCATGAAAGGATTTAACAATTCCAATTGTTTTTTATTTACAGAATCCCTTTAAGAAGGAAGAAGAGTTACTACTCGGATGAGAACATGCGCAGTGAAATTCTTCCTGTCCCAACAGAGTTAATTGTACAAAAGAGAGATCATGCGAGGAATATTTATTGCAGAGGTTTGTATTACCCAAAAGCAGAAGCAGTGATTTCACATCTCTAGAGAAGACTTGAGGTTTTTCAACAGCTACAGCAGCTAAGTCTATATATTCCAAATCACAAGAGCAGTAGTACTTCTGCATTCTGACTCCATCCACTGAGATTACCAATGATTTCTCAGTTTATGTGTAATTGATGTAGATAGTTAACATATTGAATGCCTTTCCTGAGGAAATTTGCTAACCACAGTTTAGGACTGTTAATGTGAAATAGGCTTGCGGCCCTTTGGCCCACAATGTCTATGCCGAATATGATACGAAGATAATGTAATCTAATTTGAATGCACAATGCATAGTAACATTTTAAAACAGTTTCATGACAGTTCTAATTATTTATAAAATAGTGCATTTTATTTACAGTATTGCAGTACGTTAGACTCTAATCAAAAAGTCAATTATTCTTGCTTATATTTGAACAATCTTATGTTCAATTATGCTTTGTATATTCTGTAGTGCAATGGGGCATAATGGGGCATAATGGTACATTAGTCTCGCCATCAGCGCCTGGTAATTTTAAGTAGCTCGTAGATCCCCAGTGAACGGCGCACACTGCACATTCATGCACGGTGTTCCTCCAGCTACTGATATTGTGCTTCTTTGAAACTTGTTACATCTTCAGATGTTACATCAGGTAAGGATGGAACAAATGGGCTGGGAAGACTCTCGAGGCTCTATTTGTAGCAGGTGCTCATTACGTGGTAATGGATTGATTGGAAATGTTCCTCCTGATGTATTTCCAGATGGTTGGCATTCAACATATGACGCTCTTGTGCGTACCACTGTAAATGCTTTAGATCAGGGCCCATCTGTCTAATAGAGTGTCCTTTCTCGCTCCTTCACTTATCTTACCCCTGCTCCCCCCCCCCCCCGTCACGTACCCCGCCTGGTGTGACTACATTGTTCATCTAATTGATGTGTGAGCAGCTGCCGCCAGCCCTCTTGTGCCAATTAATAAATGTAAGCACTTTCTTATTGTGCATAATAAAAGCCATGGTTTATTATTGTCGTGTTCCAACTGAAAGGCCCACATTTTGAGGGATACGGTGAATAGCCTGGTCAAATAAAAGCTGAAACATTTGGTTAAAATTAGAAATAACGCCTAACGTTCAGTATTTCCAGGGTCTTTCCTGTGTTCACAGCTCGACTAATCAATAGGTAGAAAGCATTAATATCTAGTTAGTAAAAGACTTAGTGCTGTAATAACTCAGCAGTCAGGCAGCGTGCCTGGAGAATATGGATAGGTAATGTTTCTGGTCAGAGACTGACGATACTGGGGGCAAGGGGAGAATGCTAGGTGGAGGTTGAACAAAGCCTGGCAAGTGATAGGTAGATACAGATGAAGGGGTGGAGGTGGGTTTAGGTTAGTATGGCATAAACAAGCCATTGATCTTGGTGTCAATTCGGCCAGGGTACAATCCTGCTATAATTGTCACTATTTATCCTTGTCATATTTCATTATAGTATAGTGATAGCCATTGCACCAACAGTGCATAAACAAGTCTGGATGAAGGGCCCCAACCCCGAATGTCGACTATCCATTTCCCTCCACAGAAGCAGCCTGACCCACTGAGTTCATTAAGCACTTTGTTTGTTGCTACAGAGACGGGCCCTTTCGGTCCATGGAACACAAAGTGCTGGAGTAACTCAGTGGGTCAGGCAACATCTATAAGAGGTGCTGCCTCAAACAGGCAGCCAGCATCATCAAGGACTCACACCACCCTGGCCACGCTCTCATCTCACTGCTGCCATCAAGAAGAAGGTACAGGAGTCTGAAAAACTGATCTCCAGGTCCAGGAACAGCTTCTTCCCAACAACCATCAGGCTCTTTAACGGCTACAAACTCCAACTAAACTCAAAACTATGAACTGTCTGGATTGTACTCGGGACTTGAGGCTTTGTTTTGTTTTATATATATATTTTTTTAATTAAACTTTTATTTTGTTTGTTTGTTTATTATATAATTAACTGAGCACTATGTTTACAAGCCTATTGTGCTGCTGCTGCTGCTGCTGCTGCAAGTAAGAATCTCATTGGTACATATAACAATAAAACACAATTGATTAACCGAAGGACAAAGATAAGCAACCTTTCTTCAGATTGATGGTCACATCTCTATAGGTAGACACAAAATGCTGGAGTAACTTAGCGGGACAGGCAGCATCTGTGGAGAAAAGGAAAGGGTGATGTTTCGGGTCGAGACCCTTCTTCAGCATCTCCATGATGCCTATGTACACTGAACCCATTTGTCTGCAAAAGGCACTTAACTGTTTAAACCTTTCCTAACACATACCTCTCAAAATATCTTCATAATGTTATAGTTGTATCTGCCTATACCACCCTCTCTGACAATTAGTTCCAAATGGCCATCACCGTTTGTGTGAAAAACATTCTCCTCCTTTAAATTTCTCACTTTAAACCTCTGCCACTAGATTTAGACTCCCCTGCCCTGGGATGAAGGACTTTGATAATCTATCCTATCTCTGCGTTTCATCATTTTATAAACCTCTCAGGTTGCCGCTCAGCTGTCAATGAGAATAATGGAAACACAGGAAACAAATGACGTTGGAATCTTGAGCAAAACCTAGAACTGCTGGAGGAACTCAGTGAGTAAGGCAGCATCTGTGGAAGGAATGGGCATATGCCATTTTGGGAAAAACACAAAATACTGGTGTAACTCAGTGGATCAGGCAATATCCGTGAACTAAATGGACAGGCGATGGGTCAGACTGATCTTAGACTGTTAGTCTGAAAAAGGGTCCCATCCCAAAACATCATCTAGCCATTTCCTCCACAGATGCTGTTGACCCACTGAGTTCCACCAATACTTTGTGTTTTGCTCCAGTAAGAATACACTCAGTCCATCCAATTTATCCTTGCTAAGGCCCTCCATTCCAGGTAACATCCAGGTAATCTCTTCTGCGTTCTCTTTATTGCTACAAATCCTTCCTGTAATGTGGCAACCAGTACACAATACTCCAGATGCAACCCAATCAATGCTTTGTACAACTGCAACATGACACACATATTCAATGCCTGGGCCCATAAAGCCAAGCTTGTCAAAATATGTCTTCACTATCTGATCATTTATAATGCAAAATACTAGTGTCATGTGCTATAACCTGATGCTTCTCAGTATGCCTGGCAACATATTTGGCACCAGCAACATAATCACAGATAGAACAATGGTGCAGCTGGTAGAGCTGCTGCCACACAGCACCGAAGACCCAGGTTCGATCCTGACCTCCGGTGCTGTCTGTGTGGAGTTTGCATCTTCTCCGGATAATCCGTGTCTTCCCACATCCCAAAGACGTGCAGGTTTGTAGGTTAATTGGCCTCTCTAAATTGCCCCCTAGTGTGTAGGGAGTGGATAGGGAAAGTGGGATAACATAGAACTAGTGTGGTCAATGGTCGACGTGACTCGATGGGCTGAAGGGCCTGTTTGCATGCTGTATCTCTAAGCTAAACTAAACCACTGCATTACTCTTCCCTAATGCAAGTGACTTGCTCTCCAAAAATAGCAGCTTGTGTTTATTGTTATTTTAATAAAACCGCTGTACGATGATTTAAAAAACAATATTGACCTGAACTGTTCGCAGAATATCATTCATGCATACGTGATTACTAGTCTTGTGATATTAAAACACAAGGCAGCAGGCTTGCACTATCTTGTTTTATGATGGACGGTGATTTTAAATTAGATAAACAAATAGGCGCAGTGGTTAAGTCCAGCTTCTTTCACCTAAGGAAGCTGGCAAAGGTGAAGCCCATTCTCGAGCGGCAGCACTTTGAAACAGTAATTCACGCCTTTATTTCATCTCGGCTGGATTACTGTAATGCGCTCTACACTGGAGTCTCACGAGCTTCGTTGGCTCGTCTCCAGTTGGTCCAAAATGCTGCCGCTCGCCTTTTAACCGGAACTCGAAAGAGGGAGCACATTACGCCAATTTTGGCCTCCCTTCACTGGCTCCCAGTGCACTTTCGAGTTCATTTTAAAATTCTTTTATTTGTTTTTAAATCATTGAATGGCCTCGCCCCGCCTTACCTCTCTGAGCTGCTCCACCTATATGCTCCTACCCGGTGCCTCAGGTCAGCGGATCAGCTGCTCCTTGAGGTACCAAGGTCTAAGCGGAAGCTCAGAGGGGATAGAGCCTTTTCTGTTGCTGCCCCGGCACTCTGGAACACCTTGCCGCTGCAGATCAGACAGGCCCCTTCACTGTCCATCTTTAAATCCTCCCTAAAAACTCACTTTTATTCACTGGCTTTCGACACTGGCTGAGACATTGTTCCTGTTTTAGTGCTTTTAAATGTCTTTTAATTTTTTACTGTTTTTATAGTCCTGTCGTCTTAATGGTTTTAGTAGTTTGTAATAACTTTTTGTTGATTTCCCATGTACAGCACTTTGTGGTAACTGATGTTGTCTAAAAGCGTTTTATAAATAAAGTTATTATTATTATTATTATTATTATTATTATCTGCTGCACATTAGTCTCCTTAAAAACCAAGTAGGCAGTGGTCAAAATTTACTGTAGTCCACCTGATTACTAAGCCAAGAAATCAACACTGCCGCATTACATTATGGACACTTGCCCGTGTTCAGAAGAGTGACAATTTAAAATAAATCAAACAGTCTTGGCTGATATGGAATTCAATTTGGAATATATTTCAGTCTTATGACGTTCTTGGACCAGCTGCTCAACTGCAAGATCCTACAAGGTTTACATTTAAATTTATTAATGTCACATATTGATGTACTGTGAAAAGCTTTGTTTTGCATGCTATCCAATTAGATCACATAAATACAAGCAAGAAAGTCAAGTACAATAGGTACAAGAGGGAGATACAGAGGGTAGAATATAGTTCTCTGCATTGTAGCGCATCGTTCCAGAGCCAAAGTCCAATGTCCACAATGGGGTAGAGGTGAATCTGACTGTACCCCAGCTTATGGAAGGACCGTTCAGATGCCGATTGAAGCGGTATCTATGCATCTTAATTTAATGAATCAATAATGTTTTAATCACCATGCACCATTATTTCTCGTTTTCAGGCTTCCGTGGAAAAGAGTAATGTCTTTAACCCTTTAAATGTTGAATATGAGCCTCCCTCCACACTCAATCATTTTATTATAACATTTTGTAAATATTCCCTAGTTGCGGCATACAAACTTAACAAGAACTATAATTGAGTGAGTTGGTTGATAGAAACAGCATGGAAACAGGTATTTCAGCCCTTTGCTGAATCCACGCCGACTCTCGATCACCCATTCACACGAGTTCTATGTTATCCCACTTACTCATCCACTCCCTACACACTGGGGGCAATTTACAGAGGGCCGATCATCTTGCAAACCGGCACGTCTTTGGGATGTGGGAGGAAACCGTAGCACCTGGAGGAAACTAACGCGGTCACAGGGAGAACGTGCAAACTCCGCACCGACAGCCCCCGGGGTCGGGATCGAACCTGGGTCTCTGGCGCTGTGAGGCAGCAGCTCTACCAGCTGCTCCACTGTTTTGCACACGGGAAACTCTGCGACATGCGTAATGTGTAAATGTGCCTTTAATCAAATTAGAAAAATCAGCAAAAAATGTGTGCAGGTGTAGGCCATTCGGCCCTTCGATCCATTCAATATGATTCAATATGATCAAGGCTAATCATCCAAACTCAGTGTACCGTTCATGCTTTCTCCCCGTTAGCCCCAATAGCTATATCTAGCTCTCTCTTGAATACAACCTTGTCCCGACATTCCAGATTTCAGCAACGCAGACAAAGAGATGTGCCCATCAGTACCGGCAATAATGAATGCTGCAGGAGTTTGGTTGTAAAAAGAACAGTTAGAATAATTAAAAAGTGCGAAATATTAAATGATTTAATTAATGTAGATGTGATAGTCGTTCATGATGTGGTGTGCTGATAGCATAAATTGCCTTAATGAAGACACGAGGATTCCGGTTTACCAAAAAAAGATGCTGGAGTAACTCAGCGGGTCAGGCGGCAATTCTGGAGAACATGGATACGTGACGAGAGATACAAAGTAGTGGAGTAACTCAGAGGGTCAGGCAGCATCTCTGGAAGATCTCAGGCAGCATTTCCAGAGATTGTCCCCAGTACTTTGTGTTTATCTTTGGTATAAACCTCCATCTGCAGTATTTGTTTCTACATCATGGTAGGGTGATGTTTCGGGTCCCGACCCTTTTCAGACTGTTACTTGACTGACATTCAGAACGAAGAAGGGTCTCGACCCGAAAGGCAACCTATCCATGTTCTCCAGAGATGCTGCCTGACCCACTCAGTTACTCCAGCACGTTGTCATATTTTTTTACTGCCTATTGTCCAGGGTTGTCAATGGTCTGTAGAGCATTGGCTCTAAATCTTATTTTAATTTTGGAATTTTGAACCACTTGTGTACATTTTGTTGCTTTAACTTGCACGTGGAAACGAAAAGCCATGGATGACAGCAGAGGTGCGCTCGCTGCTGAGGGCTCGTGATGCAGCCTACAGAGCCAATAACACAACCGCTCTTCGATCTACCAGGACTGCACTGGAAAAAGGAATCAGGGCAGCGAAACGTGCCTTCGCGGGGAAAATCCAGGAACACCTCTGTGACACAGCAGACACCAGGAGGATGTGGAAGGGAATCCAAACACTGACGGGGTACAAGGCAAGGCAGCAGGTAACCGACACGGACACTTCTCTCCCAGATAAACTGAACAACTTCTTTGCACGTTTTGATGCAGCAAACACTACACCCAAGGGGAGAGCCAGCCCCTGCTTACAAACCGACCAGCCAGTCCTGACCATAGACTCAATGGACACACGGAGAATCCTGTCTAAGGTCAACCCATAGAAAGCAGTCGGACCCGACAACTTCCCAGGACGTGTGCTCAAGTAATGTGCTGAGGAGTTAGCAGATATGCTAACAGACATCTTTAACATCTCCCTTAGTCAAGCCATTGTCCCCACATGCCTCAAAACCTCCACGATAATCCCCGTAGTGAAGAAACCAGTGGTTGCCTGCCTAAATGTCTACCGCCCTGTCGCCCTGACCCCAATAATAATGAAGTGTTTTGAACGCCTGGTGAAACCCCACATTACTGCCAGCCTCCTCTCATCATTAGACCCCCTCCAGTTTGCCTATCGCCCCAACCGTTCTACAGAGGATGCCATCTCTACCACGCTGCACACAGTACTCATGCATCTGGAAAACAAAAACACATACGCCAGAATCCTGTATATTGACTTCAGCTCAGCGTTTAACACCATCATCCCACAGAGACTTGTGGAGAAACTAACCCTGCTAGGCCTCAACACCACCCTGTGTCACTGGATCTTGGGCTTTCTGACAGAGAGACCGCAGTCAGTCCGTGTTGGCAAGAACACTTCAGGCTCGATCACGCTGAGCACCGGCTCCCTTCAAGGCTGTGTGCTCAGCCCGTTGTTGTTCACATTGCTCACACATGACTGTGCTGCCAGATTCAGGGACAATAAGATCATAAATGTCGCGGATGACACAACAGTGGTGGGACTCATCAGCGGAGATGACGAATCAATGTACAGGGAGGAAGTAAAACAACTAGTGGACTGGTGCGGCAAAAATAATCTAGAATTAAATGTCGACAAAACAAAGGAGATGATTGTCGACTTCAGGAGGGCGCAGCCAAAGCATACACCCCTCAATATCAGTGGCACCACAGTGGAGAGAGTGGAGAGCATAAAGTTCCTTGGTGTGCAAATTACAGACAGCCTCACCTGGTCCAGAAAACACCACTGGGACCGTCAAACGGGCCAATCAGTGAGTGCATTTCCTGAGGAAACTAAAACAGGCCTTACTCCCCACCAACATCCTCAGGACTTTCTACAGGGGCACGGTGGAGTCTGTACTCACGTACTGCATAAATACTTGGTACTGCACCTGCAACTGCTCGGACAGGAAGGCTCTGCAGAGGGTAGTGAGGGGAGCAGAGAGGATCATTGGCATCTCCCTACCCTTAGTACAAGAACTGTTCCAGAGCCGCTGTCTGAAAAAAGCTCAGAGAATTACTAAGGACAAACTGCACCCCCTCCACATACACCTGGATCTCCTGCCATCAGGCAAGAGATATCGAAGCATCAAAGCCCGGACTACAAAACTGCTAAACAGCTTCCTACCACAGGCTGTGAGGCTGCTAAACAGTCACTCTGTACTCACAGTCACTTGATTCTGCGGCTGGCACGGACACTTTAATAACTGGCACTGGCCACTTTAATAACTGGCACTGGCCATTGAAATCAGCTGCCCCGGACATTTTTATGATTGGTTTATTGTATTTTAACGTTGTATTTTACCTGCTTTTAACTATTTATACTGTTCCATCAGGGACTGGATTGTTTTTAGTGTTATTATGTGTGAAATGTTTTCAATTTCATGTGCGATGCTCCACTATTCCCTGGGAAACGTCTTTTCATTTTGCACTGTACAACTGTTGCTTGCAAGATGACAATAAAGGTTGATTGATTGATTGATTGATTGATTGATTGATTGATTGATTGGTTGATTGATTGATTGATTGAGTTGAATGTGCAGATAGTTATTAATGAATATGATATAGTTGGGATCACGGATACATGGCTCCAGGGTGACCAAGGCTGGGAGGTGAACATCCAGGGATTTTCAATATTCAGGAGGGATAGACAGAAAGGAAAAGGAGGTGGGGTAGTGTTGCTGGTTAGAGAGGAGATTAACACAATGGAAAGGAAGGACATTAGCTTGGAGGATGTGGAATCGATATGGATAGAGCTGCGAAACACTAAGGGGCAGAAAACGCTAGTGGGAGTTGTGTACAGGCCACAAGAGGCCAGTAGTAGTGGAGTTGGGGATGGCATCAAACAGGAAATTAGAAATGCGTGCAACAAAGATAAAACAGTTATAATGGGTGACTTCAATCTACATATAGATTGGGTGAATCAAATAGGCAGGGGTGCTGAGGAAGAGGATTTCTTGGAATGTATGCAGGATAGTTTTCTAAACCAACATGTAGAGGAACCAATGAAAGAGCAGGCTATTCTAGACTGGGTATTGAGTAATGAGGAAGGATTAGTTAGCAGTCTTGTTGTGCGTGGCCCCTTCGGCAAGGCTGACCATAATATGGTTGAGTTCTTCATTAGGATGGAGAGTGACATAATCAATTCAGAAACAAGGGTTCTGAACTTAAAGAAAGGAAACTTTGAGGGTATGAGACGGGAATTGGCCAAGATAGACTGGCAATTGATTCTTAAAGGGTTGACACTGGAAATGCAATGGAAGGCATTTAAAGACTGCATTGATGAACTACAACAATTGTTCATCCCAGTTTGGCAAAAGAATAAATCAGGGAAGGTAGTGCATCCATGGATAACAAAGGAAATCAGGGATAGTATCAAAACAAAAGATGAAGCATACAAATTAGTCAGAAAAAACAGCCTACCAGAGGACTGGGAGAAATTCAGAGTCCAGCAGAGGAGGACAAAGGGCTTAATTAGGAAAGGGAAAATAAATTATGAAAGAAAACTGGCAGGGAACCTAAAAACTAACTGCAAACGTTTTTATTGATATGTGAAGAGAAAAAGATTAGTTAAAACAAATGTAGGTCCCTTGCAGTCAGAAACAGGTAAATTGATCAAGGGGAACAAGGACATGGCAGACCAATTGAATAACAACTTTAGTTCTGTCTTCACTAAGGAAGACATAAATAAGCTGCCAGAAATAGCAGGGGACCGGGGGTCAAATGAGATGGAGGAACTGAGTGAAATCCAGGTTAGTCGGGAAGTGATGTTAGAATGGATTAAAGGCCGATAAATCCCCAGGGCCAGATAGGGTGCATCCCAGAGTACTTAAGGAAGTAGCCTCAGAAATAGTGGATGCATTAGTGATAATTTTTCAAAACTCTTTAGATTCTGGAGTAGTTCCTGAGGATTGGAGGGTAGCTAATATAACCCCACTTTTCAAAAAGGGAGGGAGAGAGAAAATGGGGAATTACAGACCAGTTAGTCTAACATCGGTAGTGGGGAAAATGCTAGAGTCAGTTATTAAAGATGGGACAGCAGCACATTTGGAAAGTGGTGAAATCATTGGACAAAGTCAACATGGATTTATGAAAGGTAAATCATGTCTGACGAATCTTATATCATTTTTCGAGGATGTAACTAGTAGAGTGGATAAGGGAGAACCAGTGGATTTGTTATATCTGGACTTTCAGAAGGCTTTCGACAAGGCCCCACATAAGAGATTAGCATGCAAACTTAAAGCACACGGTATTGGGAGTTCGGTATTGATGTGGATAGAGAACTGGCTGGCAGATAGGAAGCAAAGAGTAGTAGTAAACGGGTCCTTTTCAGAATGGCAGGCAGTGACTAGTGGGGTACCACAAGGCTCAGTGCTGGGACTGCAGCTATTTACAATATATATTAATGATTTGGATGAGGAACTGAATGCAACATCTCCAAGTTTGCAGATGACACGGAGCTGGAGGGGCAGTGTTAACTGTGAGGTGGATGTTAGGAGGCTGGAAGGTGACTTGGATAGGTTGGGTGAGTGGGCAAATGCATGGCAGATGCAGTATAATGTGGATAAATGTGAGGTTATCCACTTCGGTGGCAAGAACAGGAAAGTAGACTATTATCTGAATGGTGGCCGATTAGGAAAAGAGGAGATGCAATGAGACCTGGGTGTCATGGTACACCAGTCATTGAAAGTAGGCATGCAGGTGCAGCAGGCAGTGAAGAAAGCGAATGGTATGTTAGCATTCATAGCAAAAGGATTTGAGTATAGGAGCAGGGAGGTTCTACTGCAGTTGTACAGGACCTTGGTGAGACCACACCTGGAGTATTGTGTACAGTTGTGGTCTCCTAATCTGAGGAAATACATTTTTGCCATAGAGGGAGTACAGAGAAGGTTCACCAGATTGTTTCCTGGGATGGCAGGACTTTCATATGAAGAAAGACTGGATAGACTTGGCTTATACTCGCTAGAATTTAGAAGATTGAGGGGGGATCTTATAGAAGCTTACAACATTCTTAAGGGGTTGAACAGGCTAAATGCAGGAAGATTGTTCTCCATGTTGGGGAAGTCCAGAACAAGGGCTCACAGTTTAAGTATAAGGGGGAAGTATTTTAGGACCGAGATGAGAAAAACATTTTTCAGACAGAGAGTGGTGAATCTGTGGAATTCTCTGCCACAGAAGGTAGTTGAGCCAGTTCATTGGCTATATTTAAGAGGGAGTTAGATGTAGTGCTTGTGGCTAAAGGGATCAAGGGGTATGGAGAGAATGCAGGTACAGGATACTGAGTTGGATGATCAGCCATGATCATATTGAATGGCGGTGCTGGCTCGAAGGGCCAAATGCCCTACTCCTGCACCTATTTTCTATCTATGTTCTCCAGAGATGCTGCCTGACCCGCTGAGTTACTCCAGCATTTTGTATCCTTCTTATGTTTTGTTAAACCCGCATCTGCAGTTCCTTGTTTCTACATCCAATTTTCTCCCTCGATTTGCTCCGTCCTCTGCACCCCGTTTAAGGGGCCTCTGTGTCCACTTCTGTCAGTTCTCACTGAACGTTTTCATGTCTGAACTTATGTTGGTCTTTTTAGAATAGATTTGTTATGGAGATCCCAAGTCACTTCACCACCAACCCCTAAAACTGGTTAAATGGACAATAGACACTATATAGACACATTCGGCCCTTTGAGCCAGCACCGCCATTCAATGTGATCATGGCTGATCATCCACAATCAGTAACCCGTTCCTGCCTTCTCCCCAAATCTCTTGACTCTGCTATATTTAAGAGCTCTAGCTCTCTCTTGAAAGCATCCAGATAACCAGCCTCCAACACCCTCTGAAGCAGAGAACTCCACAGATTCACAACTTTCTGTGTGAAGAAGTATTTCCTCATCTCCGTTCCTCATCCCCTTATTCTTAAACGGTGACCCCCTAGTACTGGACTCCACCAACATCGGGAACATGTTTCCTGCCTCTAGCATGTCCAAACCCTTAATAATCTTATATGTTTCAATAAGATCCACTCTCATCCAAAATTCCAGAGTATACAAGCCCAGCCGCTCCATTCTATCAACATATGACAGTCCCGCCATCCCGGAGATTAGCCTTGTGAACCTACGCTGCACTCCCTCAATAGCAATAGCGGCTGTCACTCTACTCAACAACGTACCTCGGTGACTGCCAATCGGTCACTGCCTGCCATTGTGAAAAGGACCCGTTTACTCCTACTCTTTGCTTCCTGTTTGCCAGCCAGTTCTCTATCCACATCAATACTGAACCCCCAATGCCATGTGCTTTAAGTTTGTATACTAATCTCTTATGTGGGACCTTGTCGAAAGCCTTCTGGAACCACATCCACTGGTTCTCCCCTATCCACGCTACTAGTTACATCCTCGAAAAATTCTATAAGATTCGTCAGACATGATTTACCTTTCGTAAATCCATGCTGACTTTGTCCAATGATTTCACCACTTTCTAAATGTGCTGCTATCCCATCTTTAATAACTGACTCTAGCAGTTTCCCCACTACCGATGTTAGGCTAACTGGTCTGTAATTCCCCGTTTTCTCTCTCCCTCCCTTCTTAAAAAGTGGGGTTACGTTTGCTACCCACCAATCCTCTGGAACTACTCCAGAATCTAAGGAGTTTTGAAAGATTATTACT
Organism: Leucoraja erinaceus; assembly: GCF_028641065.1. Classification (NCBI taxonomy): domain Eukaryota; kingdom Metazoa; phylum Chordata; class Chondrichthyes; order Rajiformes; family Rajidae; genus Leucoraja; species Leucoraja erinaceus. Next base: position 43,517,562 of record NC_073382.1, on the reverse strand, counting down.
AATGCATCCACTATTTCTGGAGCTACTTCCTTAAGTACTCTGGGATGCAGCCTATCTGGCCCTGGGGATTTATCGGCCTTTAATCCATTCAATTTACCCAACACCACTTCCCGACTAACCTGGATTTCACTCAATTCCTCCACCTCCTTTGACCCGCGGGCCCCTGCTATTTCCGGCAGATCATTTATGTCTTCCTTAGTGAAGACGGAACCAAAGTAGTTATTCAATTGGTCCGCCATATCCTGGTTCCCCATGATCAACTCACCTGTTTCTGACTGCAAGGGACCTACATTTGTTTTAACTAATCTCTTTCTTTTCACATATCTATAAAAACTTTTGCAGTCAGATTTTATGTTCACTGCCAGTTTTCTTTCATAATCCATTTTTCCTTTTCTAATTAAGCCCTTCGTCCTCCTCTGCTGGTCTCTGAATTTCTCCCAGTCCTCCGGTATGCTGCTTTTTCTGGCTAGTTTGTACGCATCATCCTTTGCTTTGATACTATCCCTGATTTCCCTTGTTATCCATGGATGCACTACCTTCCCTGATTTATTCTTTTGCCTCTCTTCAAGGGAGATGCTAAATGCATTTTGTTGTCTCTGTACTGTACACTGACAATGACAATTAAAATTGAATCTGAATCTGAATCTGAATCTGAGCAAGAATGTCCTTCCTCAAATTTGGAGACCAAAACTGCACACAATACTCCAGGTGTGGTCGCACTAGAGCCCCGTACAATTGCAGAAGGACTTCTTTGTTCCTATACTCAACTCCTCTTGTTATGAAGGCCAACATTGGAGACATAACGTTGAGACAACCATTCATGGCAACAACCTCTAACCACATGACGCCCATTCCACGTCGACATTGCAAACAACTTTGAATGGTGGTTATATTTCCATGTGCAGCCTCAACTCTCCGCACATAAAATTGCTTTAAAAAAGTCGCAAAGTTCCGACTTGCCTCTTCTTCAGCCCGAAGAAGTGTCCCGATTCGAAACGCCGCCTATCCATGTTCACCAGAGATGTTGTCTGACCCGCTGAGTTACTCCAGCACTCTGTGATCTTTTGTGTATTAACTAGCATCTGTAGTTCTTTGTCTCTATATGTCTCGGGTCGGGACCCTTCTTTAGGCTAAAGATGGGCACAGTGATGGAGTAACACGGCGGGTCAGGCAGCATCTCTGGAGAAAAAAGGATGGGTGACATTTCGGATTGGGACACCTCGGACTTTTTCTCCGGAGATGCTGCCTGAACCGCTGAGTTACTCCAGCACTTTGTGTGTCTCATCTTTGGTATAAACCAGCATTTGCAGTTCATGGATACTACGTTTCCCTTTCTTCGGGCTACTTGCTACATGACCTGCCGATGGGAGACACAAAATGCTGTAGTAACTTAGCGGGTGAGGCAGCATCTATGGAGAGAAGGAATGGGCGACGTTTCGGGTCGCTGAGTTACTCCAGCATTTTGTGTCTACCTTCGATTTTACCAGCATCTGCAGATCTTTCTTACACACTTGTCCTGCTGAGTTACCTCCAGCGCTTTGTGTGTTATTTTGGTAAACCAGCATCTGTAGTTCCTCGTCTCTATATTTCTTAACCTGTTTCGTCCAACTTCTAGTATGGTGCAAATATCCCATGTTTGATTTAAAACACCTACGAATCTCTACTTTAAAGGCCTGAGCGCTGTCATATGGGCGGCTTGCAATTCTGATAAAATGTGTAACAATTTTATGTTATAAAGTGCAGAGCGACGACCTATCTATCTATCCGTATCTCCTGCGAACTGGCAATTTATAAAACTCATTGTTCAGTTGTTTAATTACCTGGACAGTGCAAGTGCCTCTTTGTTAACCTACTTACGGAAACAGATTGTTCTAGTAATATAAAGTTCAAAGTGTGACAGGGAGTAAAATATAGAGAGAAGAAGGCATCATGAAAAAAAACATTGGCTAATGCAATGTCACTAAAATCTGCGGAGTGGCGGAACTGTGAGATATTTTAAAGGGTAATAAAGACGGGGGGGCTGTGTAATAATCTGTCTAAATCAGGGAGTATACATTTATTTTTTGCCGAAAAGGAGAAATGTTTCAGCAAAAAAAGAGATTACATGAGAGTGAAGAATTTAATAACTTCATACTTTGCCACATTGAAACTTAAATCAATCCAATTAACGGTGTAAGGCAACTTAGTTTAGTTTAGGCAAACAGGCTCTTCGTCCCACCGAGTCCACGCCGGCCATCCGTATACATTAGTTCTATTTATCCCACTTTCCCCATCCATTCTCTTCATGGTGGGGGTCGGTCGGTCGGTCGGTCAATTAGCCTATACACCAGCAGGTCTTTGGGATGTGGGGGGAAAGCAAGCACCGGAGGAAACCCACGCGGTCACAGGGAGAACATGCAAAGTCCGTACAGACAGCTCCCCAGTCTCTGGCGCTGTGAGGCAGCAGCTCTACCGCTGCATCTCTGTGCCGTCCACAAACTGTGTTAGTACTGTACACATTTAAGTACCATAATCGTAAGCGTGGCTAAAACAAAAGCCAAATTAAGATACAAAAAATAATACGCTAAATTAGATAGTTTGGGTCACTTAATGTAGATATTAATTTCTCTATTTTTAAATATATATATATATATATACATATATACATTGCTTTAAGGGGCCTGTTAAGGTGTAGCGAGTAAGAATCGCGTCGTTCTGTTGTCGGTACGTTTGACAATTAAACACTCTTGACGTGTCAATTTCCGAAGTCACCAAGGTTAGTTGGGCATGACACACCAATGTAAATATCCATTAGCATTTTCTTAGCCAGCAAATTACTTCGATTCGCGGCAACAGGACGTGGACACCATTCAGACTTGGATTGAGGGGCAAAGGCAACATTAATGTTACGTAAGTGCAAGGCAAATTATTATTTGTCACAGAAAATTAATGCTGAAAATGTGGAATGTCTGATTACTTGCAATTATTGAATGCAATGTTGAGTCTTGGACAAAAAAGACAAAGTGCTGGGGTAACTCAGTACGTCAGGCAGCATTTCTGGAGAACGTGAATAGGTTATGTTTCGTGTAGGGACCCTTCCTCAGGTTAATTGTAGCAGTGGGGAGAAAGTTGGAAGAGAAGTGGGGGAGGGGCAAAACCAGACTAGTGATTGGCAGATAGTTGCACAAAGGCCAGCGGTGAAAAGAGGCATCCAAATGGGCCACAGGGAAGAGAGGATGGAAAAGAGTGGGGAAGTGGTTACCTAAAATTGGAGAATTCAATGTTCATACTGCAGGGTTGTAAGGTGACAATAAGACGCTTTGAGCATTGTTAGAATTCATAAGAGGCCAAGGTCATAGATTGGGGTGGGATGGAAAATTATAATAACAAGCAACTGAAAGCACCAGTTATTTCTGCTGACATACAGCGGTTTGGCAAAACAATCACCGAACCACAGACGTTTTCTACATGGGAAACCGCACGGAAACCAAACCACATGTGGTTCGCCGGAATAGTAGAGACCACAACATAATCACCAAACACATCATAGTGTCCTGGAAGACGTACACGTAAATTGCAATTTTACTCTAAGGAATATTAGGGTTACTGTACCTCAGTACATGTGATAATAATAAACTAAACTAAGAAAGGCAGGTGTTCGACCTCCTGTGGTGTCATGGGGAGGTGGATTGAGAAGTGGGGTGGGTATGGTGGAAACTGACTGGGCAGCCAGTTGCTTCCAATCTTTTCTAAGATTTTCTGGTAAAGAACAAGCATAAATATAAAAGGTGTGAGAAGGTATATAAAACAACGTAAGACATACTGTCATTTTTATCGGGGCATCATTTAGTGGCGGCACAGTGGTGCAGATGGTTGAGCTGCTGCCTCACAGCGCCAGACACCCGAGTTGGATCCTGACACCGGGTGCCGTCTGTGTAAATGTTTGCACATTCCCTCTGTGACTGCGTGGGGTTTTCACTGGGCACTCTCGTTTGATCCCACATCCCAAAGATGTGTGTGTTTGCAGATGACTTGACCTCTGTAAAATTGGCCCTGGTGTGTAGGGGTGAAAGTGTGATAAGTTAGAAGAAGTGTGAACGGGTGATTGATGGTTGCTGTGGACCTGGTGGACCGAAGGACCTGTTTCCATGCTGTATATCTAAACTGAACTAAACCACTTCTCTAGTTTGAATTCCTTTAATCACTATTTCAGCAGTGCATTTACTCTTTCAATAACATCACCATCATTATTCCAAGTGTTTAATTGTCATGTGTACAACAATATAGGCCCATAATGTAATACACACATATAAATCATAATTTAAAAAAATAATTATAAAAATGATTAACTGTAATACCAGGTACCAATGACACTTAGAATGACAAGTCCATAGTTGCGTAGTTTAGTGTTGCATGGTGTTCATGGGCCTGATGGTTGTTGGGAAGAAGCTACTCTTGAATGTGATGGTCATGGGTTTTTAGGCTCCTGTTTCCTGATGGTAGCAGCCAAGTGAGAGCATGGATACTTTGATGACATTGGCTGCGTTTTTGAGGCAGAGCCTCCTGAAGATCCCTTCAATGCTATTCTATCAACATGCTATGATTACTGTTCATCTGATGTGTCTGCAACGGTTCTATTGGGTTTAAGATTAGTTAGTGAGTGGATATTCTGTGAAAAGTGGCTTAGATTTGATTCAACTTTATTGTTATTGCACATAGTACAAGTACAACGAAATGCAGTTTTGCATCTAACCAGAGTGCAAAGTAGTAAAGTGCTGATTAAGACAATATATTGGTGTATGTACATAGGCATATACATATATAGATAGTTGTTAAGGTGCAAAAGATTGACATGTGCTATATTCTGGCGAATAAGAGCGCAACTAGAAATTATATAAACTATAAATAATACTGATGAGAAGTGGGGGGGGGGCTAGCGTTGGGGAAGAAGCTGTTCGTTAGCGTGCTGGTGTGAGACCTGAAGCTCCTGGCTCAACATGGGAATTCCACCAACTCGGTAATGGATGTCAGTGGTGCAATAGCCACACTCCACCTGCCCAGATGAGTTTGTAATGCATCAATATTCAAGAAGTTCTTGGGCATTCCACTCACTGCGCTAAGCATTATCTTCACCAGCAGCTCATCAAGGTCCTGGTGTGTGTCACCCACAATTTGCCATCAACAACTCACCAAAACGTTTTACCCAAATAGTGGCATAGCATCTCATTGCCTGACCACGTGCACCAAGAAAACAGACATAGGAATACTCCCACCTTCAAGATCCCATGCAAGACACATCAAGTTGAGTCAGGTATTTGTCTTTGTTCTTTCATTATTACAGTTGTTGAATCTTCATACATTCTTCCTAACAACACACAGAGGATGTTGGGTATATGGAATAAGTTGAGGCCGGTACTGTAACAAAATGTAAAATCTATTTGGGCAGGTAGATGGATAGAAAATGGTTAGAGGCATACAGGCCAAACGCAGGCAGATAGGACTAGTGTAGATGGGATATCTTGGTTGGCATGAGCATGTTAGGTTGAAAACCCGTTTCCATGCTGTTTCTATGACTTACAACGTTGCAGATGTTTCTTTAATGCCACACAGACTACAGCAGTGCAAGACGGTATCTTCTCAATAGCAATTAATGATGGGCATTTATTGCTAGCCTTGAGAGTGTTGAAAAAAAATCAATAAATAAAATGTAATTAAATAAACGGTTGCATTTTACTGCTCTAGTTGCAACCTTTGGGTACGTGTTGGAATTAAGAAGATACTTCGAACTAAAAATCTTAATTCCATAAAGTTAAATATTAATGTTGAGTCCTTAACAACTAAGATTGCACCAACAGATTGCTTTGTAAGACCAACATAAACACCAGTTACACCTGCCTTTGAAAGCTTATTCTTTAATATAAATATATATTTTGTTACAAAATGGTGCAACCTCTTTCATTGGTTATTTGTTTTATTCCCTTGAGGGTAGCCAAAACCAATTATGCAAAAAGCTGAAATTGAATTGAAAGATACAGCAAGGAAACAGGCTCTCCGGCCCACCTGATCCATGCTGATGATCGATCACCCATGTACATTAATTATATGCTATCCCAATTTTTTGTCCACACCCTGCACTTTAGGGGCAATTTACTGTGGCACATTTACCAACAAATCCGCATATCTTCGTGATGGAGCTGGAGCACCCGGAGGAAACCCTAGCAAACTCCACACAAGCAGCATCCGAGGTCAGGGTAGAACTCGGATCTCTCGCGCTGTGAGGCAGAGGCTGTATCTGCTGCGCCACTCTGCTGCCCTGAATTAATTTCATGCTATTTTTTGGGATTGTGTTTAGTTGTCTGAATTCTTAAATTCCCAATTTGTGTTTAATTGAGGAGAAATAGGTTGCCATGTGCTGGCCAAGCAATTATTCTGCAAATGTTAAAGCTGAGGAAAAGGAAATTCCAGTGCCAGCGAATTCTAAATCCAGTTTAATTACATATGCCAAAAGGCAATCTAGTTTCCACACTGTACATATTACTGTGTTTGCTTTCTGAAGTGATCCATACGAAAGATGCTGTTTTTCCACAAATATTGTGTTGAGAAAGAAATGAAGAGAAACTAATTGCTGAGACAATTTGACTTGACATTTGTTTTGACTAATTGTTTTGATAAATAAAGAGAAACTAATTGTTTGAATGAGAAACTAATTATTTTAAGGAGAAACTAATTGTTTTATGTTAAAGATGTTTGGCTTAAACATAATGCAAGGCTGTTGAATACTGAGGCTTTTCCTTATGTTTTTACTTTTAAAGAACTTGACTCTGCATAAGATGAACACCAAGTTGATATTTCCCTATTTTGGTGATGCCAGAATGAATCAATATTGTTTGGTGATCTTCTGCACAATTATTTCGGTTCCCTGGAAAAAAATAAGAAATACAAATCCTCAGAATTCTTTGAAAAAAACCCATATCTCCTAACTTTTGAGCACCAAGTTCTGACCTCTGAATAACACACACAAATATATATATTAATGAATTTCAGCACAGTAGTTTAGAGTCAAATTTGAAATACCCTAAATGTTTCAGCCATGATCACATTGAATGGCAGCTGGCTCGAAGGGCCGAATGGCCTACTCTTGCACCTATTGTCTATTTCCAGATGTGAAAGAATCTTGGTTTGACCAATGCAAACAATATCACAATGTTACATCTATTTGCCATTAAAATTCTGTACTTAATGTATATCAGATATGTTTTCAGGCAACTCTGATCAAATGTTAGGTTATTGCAGATGTTAGTAATAATAATCATCATTTTGAAAAGTCACAGTGTCATAACTGGTAGAGCTGCTGCCTCACAGCACCAGAGACCCAGGTTCCATTCTGACTTTGGGTGCTGTCTGTGTCGAGTTTGCATGTTCTCCCTTGGTATTCCTTCGAATGCTCCGGTGTCTTCCACATCACAAAGACATGTGGGTGTGTAGATTAATTGGCCTCTGTAAATTGCCCCTAGTGGATAAGAAAGTAGGATAACATAGTGTGGACAGACATTCCTTTTTCTCCCTGCTCCCCTGGGGCAGAAGATACAGATCTACGAAGGCGCGCACCACCTGACTCAGGAACAGCTAATTCCCCTCTGTCATCAGGTTTTTGAAAGGTCGTTCCATTTGCTAGGGTACTGTCTGATTCACCTTTACCCCATTGCGGACATCGATCTTTGTCTATGGAAATGACATTCTACAATGCTGAGAACCATATTCTGCAATCTATATTTTTTGTTTAGTTTACTGTCACTTGTAATGAGGTGCAGTGAAAAGTTTTTATTGCGTGCTAACCAGTTAGCGGAAAGACAATACACGATTAGATACTTGATTAGATACATGATTTTCCCCTTAGCTCGAGCCATTATACTTTTGACGTGATTTATTTATGTATAGTATTATCTGATCATATAGCTTGCAAAACAAAGCTTTTTACTGTACCTCGTTAAACGTGAAAATAATAAACCTAAACCCAATTGCAGACATTGGACTGATGCACTACAATGTTGAGAACTATATTCTGCACTCTGTATCTTCCCCTTTCCTTTATCCATTATATTTGAGATTGACTTGATTGTATTTGTGTATGATCTGACTGGATAGCATGCAAAACATGAGTATAATAATAATAAACTTAAACCTTGTATATATAATCACCAAAAAATGCAATCAATTAATTAATAACATTTGTGCAAAAGCAACAAAATATATACAATCAGCAAAAACAATGAACAATCAACAAAAAACAATCAATTAACAAACACCACACGTGCAACAACAAAGAATGAATATACAATCAACAAAAAATCCAATCAATTAATAACCACACTAGTGCAAAACCAAAAAATGACCATATACAATCAGCCAAAAATACAATGAATTAACAACCACAACAGTGCACCACCAAAAATATGACCATATTCAGCAAAAATGCAATCAATTAATAACCACAACACCAGTGCAAAACAAAAAAAATATATATATACAACCAGCAAAAATGCAATCAATTAATAACCAGGGCATTGGTGCACGAGCAAAATGTGCTAGTTTAGTGTAGCGCGATCGGGTTGGAGGTGGCTGGTGCACTGGGCACCTGAAACCGTCTAACGGGACTCCGGCGCCCCCCACCCCAACCGGCGCGCACGCGCAGCGGAGCCCGAGCCGCCCGCAGCGGGGGGAGGAGTGGGGGGGCAGAAGATGGCGGAGGGTCGGCAGCGGCGGCAGTGAGCAGTGAGCGAGCAGCGGCTGAATCATCCTATCCTGCCTCCGTGTGTATGTGTGTGAAATAAAACCGCAGACCGGCACCGTGACAGGGGCCGGCTAGCGACAGCATCCCACCCCCTTCTTTCTCGTAGATTATTGTTATTTCTTGCTCTCCTTGAGGGGAAATTGAATTGAGTCACAGTCAGGTGATATTTTTTTAATTTCCAGAATATTTCCCCCTCCGTCGCACCTTCCCCCATACAAGCTCTCCATCATTTTAGTTTCGCGTGTGTGTGGAGGAGGAGGAGGAGGAGAGATGGCGAGCGAGAAGCCGGCGGCGGGAGGAGGAGGAGGAGGAGGAGGCGGCCCGGAGCTCGGCACCAGGCTGCGGCCGGCGGTACCGGCCCCGGGAGGAGGAGGAGGAGGAGCGGCGGCGGCGGCGGCGGCCGGTGAGGGGGTGGGCTCCGTCGTCTCCCTGTCTGGCATCAACCCGTCCGTACCCATCAGGAACATCAAGATGAAATTCGCCGTTGTCATCGGGCTGATCCAGGTCGGGGAGGTCAGCAACAGGGACATCGTGGAGACGGTGCTCAACCTGGTGAGCGGGGCGGGGGGCGGGGGGGCCGGGGTAAGGGGGGAGTGGAGGTGGGAGGGCTGTTGATGTTGGGGAGAATGGATGATGGAGGGGAAGAGATGGGAGGGCTGACGTTGGAGGGGAGGGGTTGGGAAGGTTGATGGAGGGGAGGGGCTCAGGAGATGGGAGGGTTGGAGGGGAGGGGTTGTGGAAGGGTTGGGGAAGGATTGGAGGGGAGGGGCTCAGGAGATCTGATTGTAGGGGAAGGGAGAGGTAGTGGATGTGAGAAGTAGTGGCTGTGAGAAGGTTGTGAAGGGGCTGTAGTGGAAGGGGGTGGGTGGGAGGGTTGGAGAGGGTGGTTGAGGTGGACGGTGAAGGTGTGTTGGTTGGGAGGGATTGTAGTGTTGGAGAAGGGTTGTGGAGGTGGGAGAATTGAAAATTGTAGGGGATGAGCTGTGGGGAAGGGTTGGCGTGTTGGGGAGGGGATGTTTGGGAGGCTAGTGAGTGGGGGCTGTGTGGAGAGGGGCTATTGGAAGGCTTATGGAGGTGGCAAGGGGTTGTGTTGGGGTTTGGTGGTTGTGAGGGAGTTAGAAGAGGTGAGGGTGATTGTGGGGGATGTTTAATTGTAGAGGATGGGATAGTGGGGAGTGTAGTTGGGGAGGGTTGTGGGGAAGAAGTGTGTCTGGGAGGAGATTGGTGGTTGGGCAGTTATTGGAGATTGTGGGGGAGGGATTTGGGGTTTAGGTTACATGGAGGGATGGGTTGGTGGAAAGGGTTTGGGTTGAGGGGATTGTATGGGATTTGTGGAATTATTGGGGGTTTAGGGGGTGAGGGAAGTTGAGGGATTTTGGGGATGGTGAGTGTGTTGGGGTTGGATGCTGTTGGGGTACGGTTGTGGTGTTGTGGATGTGTTATGAGGGTTGATAGGGGATGATTAGGAGGATAGTGGGTGGAGCGGGGGGGAGGGAAAGGGAAAGGGTCCCCATTTTATAACCACCACGGTTTGGATCTAATTGTGATTTGGTGTGCGTTTTTCAAGCAATACTGCTTTGTAATTGTCTAGGATTAAAAGCAACATTTAATAAATCCCAAAAAGAAATTGTATAAACAGTGGAAGAGAGAAAATAATTATAGGGCTGTCGAAAAAGTGCAAAGAAATGGGATTGCTATCAGTTGCACTTGATTAAAGAGAGGGTTAAAATTTTAATTTAAATAGCCTGATGTAGAAACCTGTGCTGTGCCTAATTTGTGTGTCGCAACAGTAAGTTGTTTGCAGCTGGGGCTTATGATATAATTGTTTAATTTGTTATTTGATCTTTTACAACTGGATCATCGAGAGCAAGAAGTAGTGTGTGCATAGTCAGGGCAGCATAGCGGAAAAACTCTTTCACGAATGATCTCCTCCTTCCAAAACCCAGATTTACTTTCCTCTTAACATAGTTTCATAGAAACATAGAAAATAGGTGCAGGAGTAGGCCATTCGGCCCTTTGAGCCTGCACCGCCATTCAATATGATCATGGCTGATCATCGAACTCAGTATCCTGTACCTGCCTTCTCTCCATACCCCCTGATCCCTTTAGCCACAAGGGCCACATCTAACTCCCTCTTAAATATAGCCAATGAACTGGCCTCAACTACCTTCTGTGGCAGAGAATTCCACAGATTCACCCCTCTCTGTGTGAAAAATGTTTTCCTCATCTCGGTCCTAAAAGATTCCCCCTTATCCTTAAACTGTGACCCCTTGTTCTGGACTTCCCCAACATCGGGAACAATCTTCCTGCATCTAGCCTGTTCAACCCCTTAAGAATTTTGTAAGTTTCTATAAGATCCCCCCTCAATCTACTAAATTCTAGCAAGTACAAACCGAGTCTATCCAGTCTTTCTTCATATGAAAGTCTCCGTGCAGTGTGGGACGCCATGACCATCCATCAACGGTTGTAGTCATCGATGGTCTCTGGAAGTTGCATGTTGAGTCCCGAAGGTCCTGATCCCATCTGAACCAATAAATCACATTTGCATCATTTGACTTTCGAGTGAATGTTTAAGGTTGCAAAGTGTGTTGTGATGATTTATTAAGATGTACCTGTTAACATTTTGGAAAATTGCTCTACGTTTGAAATTGCCAAATAACTTCACTATTCACCTCAACTTATCTGAAACTTGTCAGTTTGTGAAGATAGTGATTGAGAGAGATCGCTAACAACCTCAAAACCGCAAATTGATTGCTTTGTTATTGATTTCCGAGAAGTGCTCACCACAAGTGATAAACTCAAATAGCTCACTTTCTATGTAGGTTATTCTTAGAGACGTTTTCCAAAGTTGTTACCTTGAAAAGACTAGGCTGTTCTTGTACTGAAAAAATAATTAACCACTTTACAGTTACAGTGTCAAAGTTACTATTTCATTAGCACTAAAGGAGGCCATTCATCCTTTGTGAAAACTAGAAAACCTAATCCCATTCTGTTGCATCTTTCTTTGTATCCATGCTATTTTATTTCTCATCAAACTATAATTCCTTTTTGGAATTTCTTGAATCTGGCTTTCACCACCATTTCTGCAATGCATTCCAGGTCATAGAAAATTACTCAGTATTTGCCACTCATGGCACTTTCTGCTCTTTTGCCAGTTTTATTAAATATGTATAGTTACTAGCCCTTCTACCAGCAATAGCACGTTACTACTTGATCATAATGTGACTGAATTTTACATTCAGTTTCAGGAAGAATTATTTTAGTGGCCATGACAACAGAACCAGTTAAAAGTAGATTGGCAAGTTAATGGCTAAAGGAGCAGTCAGATGAGATTCTTTGGCAGATATCTGAGTAGTTGTATCAGAATGAATAGATTGGATACATTCCTTTGAGGAAGAAAAATCTCCAAGGAGAAGTTGCATCATTTGAGATCAACTAAAACAAGTTGGATTCTTTTAAACTTAAAAGCATACTATTGTGCAGACAGGTTATCAGAGGGCAGTGGTGGAAACATAGCAACATAGAAAATAGGTGGAGGAGTAGGCCATTCGGCCCTTCGAGCCTGCACCGTCATTCAATATGATCGTGGCTGATCATCCAACTCAGTATCCTGTTCCTGCCTTCTCTCCATACCCCCTGATCCCTTTAGCCACAAGGTTGATTGGACAGGGAAAAGTCAATGAATGACTGAACAATTAATACAGAAGAAGAAAAAATTGGAATATGAGAGAAAGCAAACTCAAAAAGAGATGAGGGTTTCTGTTTATATTTTTAAAGAATCAATAAAATAAATTGAAATCTTTAGAGTCTGGTGAACTAACAATGGAAGGCCAGGGGATGGCAGGTGAAAAAACACACCTTTTTTCAACAAGCATCACTGTAATTGATGCAAGTTAAATCTCAGAAATAGTTGTAAAACAAGAGTACAGTGCCCTCCATAATGTTTGAGACAGACCCATCATTTATTTATTTGCCTCTGTACTCTACAATTTGAGATTTGTAATATTAAAAAATCACGTGGTTAAAGTGCACATTGTCATATTTTAATAAAGGCCATTTTAATTCCTTTTTGGTTTCACTATTGAGAAATTACAGCAGTGTTTATACATAGTCCCCCCCCCCCCCCCATTTCAGGGCACCATATTGTTTGAGATTCAGCAATGTCATGTGAATGAAAGTAACCATGTTTAGTATTTTGTTGCATATCCTTTGCATGCACTGACTGCTTGAAGTCTGCTGGCGATGCTCTGCCAGGCCTTTATTGCAGCAATCTTTAGTTTATGCTTATTTAGGGGGCAAGTCCCCTTCAGTTTTCTCTTCAGCATATAAAAAGCATGCTCAATTGGGTTCAGATCGGGTGATTGACTTGGCCACTAAAGAATTGACCATTTTTTAACTTTGAAAAACTCCTTTGTTGCTTTAGCAGTATATTTGGGAACATTGTCTTGCTGTAGAATGAAACGCCGACCAATGAGTTTTGAGGCATTTGTTTGAGCTTGAGCAGATAGGATGTGTCTATACACTTCAGTATTCATTATGCTACTACCATCAGCAGTTGTATCATCAATGACAGTACGTGAGCCAGTACCTTCAGCAGCCATACATGTCCAGGCCATAAAACCCCCACTCCCGTGTTTCACAGATGAGGTGGTATGCTTTGGATCTTGTGCAGTTCCTTCTCTCCTCCATGCTTTGCTCTTGCCATCACTCTGATATAAGTTAATCTTCGTCTCATCTGTCCACAAGACCTTTTTCCAGAACTGTGGTTGCTCTTTTAAGTACTTCTTGGCAAACTGTAACCTGCCCATCCTATTTTTGCGGCTAACCAGTGATTTGCATCTTGCAGTGTGGCCTCTGTTTCTGTTCATGAAGTCTTCTGCAGACAGTGGTCATTGACAAATCCACACCTGACTCCTGAAGAGTATTTCTGATCTGTCGGACAGGCGTTTGGGGATTTCTCTTTATTATGGACATAATTCTTCTGTCATCAGCTGTGGAGATTTTCCTTTGCCTGCCAGACCCTTTGTGATGAGTAAGCTCAGTGCTCTCTTTCTTCTTAATAATGTTCCAAACAGTTGATTTTGGTAAGCCTAAAGCCTCTGTCTCACTTACGTGTCATTGGCACGCTAATTACGCAACCTCGTCGTAGCGTTGAGGTGCGGCAGTCGCGTGAGAGTCTGGCGGGTCTTCATGCGCCCACACAGCTGTTTGGAGCACGTGACGTCATTTGAACATGGGAACAAAATGCATGAGTACTCAGCGGGACTGGCAGCATCTCTGGAGAGAAGCAATGGGTGATGTGTTAGGTCGAGACCCTTCTTCAGTCTGAAAGAAGGGTCTTGACCCAAAACATCATCCATTCCTTCTCTCCAGAGATGCTGCTGGTCCCGCTGAGTTACTCCTACATTTTGTGTCTATTTTCATTTTCTTGGCCCCGCTCTGGGAGTAGAAATGGGGGCGGATCCGGTTCCACAACGGCCGTGAGCCCCAGGCTGAGTTAGACGATCATTTGCCTGCTTCTGCTGCTGTTGGAGTTGAGACGTTGCGTCACACCAGGGTCTTGGGCCTGTCCCACTTTGGCTATCAGTTACGCGACAGGCCGGTGGTGCGCAAAGATATCGTTCGGTACAAAATCCCGGAGCGCCGTGCGATACCGCGCACAACTCTATACCCCTCCGCGCTTCTCAGTGGGACCGGTCCCGTGTGGCCACACGATGCCTGTGCGCCTCAACGCGACGACGAGGACACGTAAGTGGGACAGGGCCTTAAGGTTTGGCTGATGTTTCTAACAGTTTTATTCTTGTTTCTCAGTCTCATAATGGCTTCTTTGACTTTCACTGGCACAACTTTGGTCCTCGTGTTGATAAAAACAATAAAAGTTTCCAAAGGTGTTGGAAAGACTGGAGGAAAGACTAGGTGCTGAGAACTCTTATACCTGCATTAATGAGGCAATTAAACACACCCGAGCAATTACAAATGCCTGTGAAGGCATGTGTCCCAAACATTATGGTGCCCTGAAATTTATAAACACAGCTGTAATTTCTACGCAGTGAAACCAAAATGTATAAAAATGGCCTTTAATAAAATCTGTCAATGTGCACTTTAACCACGTGTGATTTTTTTTTTCTATTGCAAATCTCAAATTGTGGAGTACAGAGGCCAATAAATAAGTTTACTGGCCAAGTATTCCCATACAATGAATTTGCCTTGGTTCTCCGCCCCCAATTAACAACATGACATACAGTGACAGTTACGAATGACTCAGAAAACACTAAACATTAATAATAATAAAACATTACTGATAAAACACCATTGATCAAGTATGTGAACCAACAAAATACCAGATCAAAGGGAGGCTACAGATTTTTGGCTGTTGAGTAGAGCAACTACTCGTGGATAAAAACTGTTTTTATGTCTGGCTGTGGCAGCTTTGACAGTCCGGAGTCGCCTTCCAGAGGGAAGTGATTCAAAGAGTTTGTGGCCAGGGTGAGAGGGGTCAGAGATGATCTTGCCCGCTCGCTTCCTGGCCCTTGCAGTGTACAGTTCATCAATGGAGGGCAGGTTGCAACCAATAATCATGTCTGCTGATCAGACGATTTGCTGCAGCCTCCAGGTGTCGTGCTTGGTGGCTGAGCCAAACCAGACCATGATGGAGAAGGTGAGAACAGACTCTACGATAGCCGTGTAGAATTGGACCATCATTGCCTGTGACAGATTGTGCTTCCTCGGCTGCCGCAGGAAGTACATCCTCTGTTGTGCCTTTTTGACTGTGGAGGATGGTAAATGATGGGTCTTTGTCCCAGACATTATGGAGGGAGCTGCAGGCTGACCATCTGGGTTCTGATGGAACTCATGCTAGCATGTTGAAAGTGGTTACTATAGACCTGTATGCCTAACATCTACGGTAGGTAAGTTACTAGAGGGAATACTGAGGGATAATCTACATGAATTTAGAATGCAGAGGGCAGTGGTGGAAGGTTGTTTAGGACTGGAGATTGGTGTGCCCCTGTTTGTCATCCTTATCAACTATTTTTCTGAGAATAGGAAAGGCATGGTTAGTGAGTTTTCAGATGACACAAAAATGGGTGGTATTGTAGAAAGAGAAGAAGCTTATCAAGAATTACAGCTGTATCTTGATCAGCTAGGAAGTGAAAGCAAGATAGGACTTTCGCAATGAACAGTAGGATCTTGGGGAATATTGTAGAGCAGAGGGGGCTAGGAATACAAGTACATAGTTGCCTGAGAGTGGCATTATAGGTAGATAGGATGGTGATGAATTGGCACATTTGCTTTCACCAGCTAGGGAATTAAGTCTAGACTAGACCAAGTGCAGACCCGTATATAGATGTTAGGATGTTATGTTGCAGTGGTTTAAGACGTTGGTGAAGCTGCACAAGAAGTATTGTGTTCTGTTTTAGTCACCCAGCTATTGGTAACAGTGTAATCATAAAATTCTTAACTGCAGGATATTGCCAGGACTTGAGGTACTGAGTTATAGCGATAGGGTTGGCTGGCTAGGACTTTATTCCTTGGAGTGTAGGAGACTGAAGGGTGATCTTATGGAAGTATGTAAAATCATAAGTTGCAAAGATAGGGTGAATGTATAGGTTTTTTCCCAAGGTTGTGAAATCAAAAACTAGAGGGCATATGGTTAAGGTGAGAAGGTAAAGATTTAATGGACTTGAGGAGCAACATTTATTCACAGATGGTGGCATGCAGATGGAATGAGCTGCTAACGGAAGTAGGTGAGGCAGGTAAAAAGTCGAGAAATAAAGGATGAAATGTTCAGATTTCAGATAAGGTGATCCCAGCCTCAACAGGAAAAATGTCAACCGGAATATGTAAGAATTATATTGTTACCGCATAGTTTTTTCGTGAATATGTAAAGACACACACATATATACACGCACAAGATCAGAGTTTTAATAAGTATATGACATACTAGACTAAATGCAGACCTGTTGGGTCTGCTCCCCCTACGCAAGATTCCACCACTCACCCGTTCCCCTAACGCAAGACGTTTCCGCTAATGCAATATTGCACCACTCGCCCCCTCACTCTACCTTCACATAGCCCCCAACTGCGCAGGAGGGGCTCATTTCTCCTCATCCTCCAGCACTCCCTCTTCCTCCTCTTCACCCTCCCTCTTCAATCCTTAGAGAAGGAGGGGGGTTGAGAGGGCGGGGGGGTGGGGGAGGGGGGTTGAGAGGGCGGGGGGGGGGGAGTAGAGAAGGAGGGGGGTAGTGAGGGGGGTGGTAGTGGGGAGGGGGGTAGAGGGAGGGGGGTAGAGGGGGGGGGTTTGAGAGGGCGGGGTAGAGAAGGAGGGGGGGTAGTGAGGGGGAGGGGCAGAGGGAGGGGGTAGAGGGAGGGAGGGGGTTGAGTGGGAGGGAGGGGGTAGAGAGGGTGGGAGTGAGGGTAGATAGGGAGGGGGCATCTCCCTCCTCCACCCCGTCCCATCTCCCTCCTCCACACCCCCCTCCCATCTCTCTCCTCCCCACCCCTCTCTCCCAGCTCCCACCTCCACACCCCCTTCCCATCTCCCTCCTCCCATCTCCCTCCTCCCATCTCCCTCTTCCACCTCCCTCTTCCACCCCATTCCCCACCCCATCTCCCTCCTCCTCATTTCCCTTCCCCTTCCCTCACTCCCATTCCCTGCCCCAGAGCCTACCCACATCGTAGAGCAGCACCAGTGCCTGGAACTCGGCCTGGTTCTTGTACTGGGCTCGGCCCTGGCTGTGGACTCCAGCCGTCAGATTGGCCGTAGCCTGGCTCCAGTGCAGGCCCCATCTTCATCTGTGGGCTCGTCCCTGACTCCGGACCCAGGCTCGTCCTTGGTTCCAGCTGCGTTTTTTTTCGGCCCCGGTTACGGCCCCATCCCAAGACCTGGGCTCGGCTAAAAGTCAAAGTCAAATTTATTCGTCATATGCACCAACTAAGGTACAGTGAAATGACTTTGCCATGCAGCGATACAGTTGAAAAAATACCATACAATACACTGTAGAATTTAACACAAACATCCACCACAGCATTCTTCACTGTGGTAGGAGACAACAAAGTTCAGCCAGTCCTCCTCCTTGTTCACCCATGGTTGGGGCCATAAACCCTCTGTAGTCGCCGGATGTACAGGCCCTCTCGTCGGGATGATCGAAACTCCAACATCGGGACGGTCGAACACACTACGCAGCTTGGAGTGCTCGAATCAGCCACTTTCCTACCGGAGACCGCGGCTTCTGGATGTTATAGGCTGCAGGGCGGTGGTCGGAGCTCATCTCTGGCGATCCCCGGCAAGGGATCCCATATTCCAGATGGTAAGTCCACGCCCCGCCCGTGGCAAGAAGCTCTGCAGACTCAGCCCCATTGTGCCAAAGTCCAGGCCAGCGATCGGCACGCATGCACACACACACACACACACACACACACACACACACACACACACACACACACACACACACACACACACACACACACACGATTTAGTATTATAGAGATGGGTCAAACGCAGGAAAATTGGGACAGTAGGGATTTTATTTTTAATAACACAACTAAGTTGGGAGACATTGGAGAGTTTTGCGATGCAGTAGACTCTTACTGCATGTTGTGTACTTCACAACAGGCAGATACAGCCAGTAATTTAAAAAAAAAGCTAGCACTATAATGATTTAATGCTAGGGGATTTGAATACAGAAATGATGAGACTATGCTTTAGATATATAGGGCAATGGTGAGACTACAGGTAGAGTGGTATGCATAGTGTTGGTCTCCTTATTTAAGGACAGCAGGTAATGAGTTGGAAAAGTTTGGTGAAGGTAGACTGGACTAATACCTGGAGTGGTCAATTGTTTAATGAGGTTCAATGAAGATTAGACGGGCTTGAATCTGCTGAAGTTCAGAATAATGTTGTGGAGGGGGTTTGATTCATGATCCAGTGGGAATCTTGAAAAAGTTATCTTGATAAAGTAGATTTTTCATAAGAAATGAGGGGAATCGTTAAGCAAGTTAGACAGAAATGCAAAGTTGAAGTTACAATTGGATCAGCAATGGTCTTATTAAATGGCAAAGTAAGCTTTAAATGCTAAGTGAATTATTCCTGGTCCAAATTTATGGTCCAAACTTGTAAGATCACAAACACTGAAATTGGAAATTCATTACTTGGTTTTTGGAATGTTATTTGCTTGCTTAGTTTTTAAACAAAGTAACCACTGCTTTGCTACATTCACTTTTCAATGAAGTATCTAGTCTCTGCAACAATTCATGTAAATGTCCCCCATGTCCAGTGTGATACATGATACATTCTTTCCAAAGCTTCTCTGGCCCAATTCTTCACCTGGGGCTTGACTAGTCATTTTGTAAATATTTAGCATAACATATTTGTTTTTGTATAACAAACCTTTAATTGTAAAACTAGCAGTACTGGATTACAGTATTCACAACTTTTTATGCTATCATGGGTGTGTTCATGGGTCTCTTGCACCCATTTTAAATTTATAGAATATACTATCTCATCACTCTTCATTTTTCCTTTCAAAATGGATTGCTTCCTATGATTTGTGTTTCACTTGCTGTTTGTTTGCCATTTTATTAGACTTTGCTAATCTGAAATTTATTAGTTACCTTTTACAGCATACCATATTTGTACTCTTTTTTTGTGAATTTTGAAATTATGCCTTAATACTCAAATCCATAACAATCAAGCAAAGTCCTAATACCAATCCCTGGTATATAACATAAACATAGTACAGTACTAGAACTTGTCCTTTGGCCTACAATGTCTGTGTTGAATATGATGCCAATTTAAACCAATTCCTTCTGCCTGTGTGACCTCCATATTTCTCCATTCTCTGCATATGTATGTCTTTAGTTTTAGTTTAGTTTAGCGATACAGCGATCCAGCAGAGTTGGGGACAGTCTGGTCCCTCCACCCACCCAGAGTCATTGGCACCGGCACTGGTGCCCGACCCCCACACCGGGGTGATTCACTCCCCCGACCCCGGACCCCCACCACCACACGGGGTGATTCGACCCCCGACCCACACTCGGGGTGATTCACACCCCGACCCCGGACCCCCACCACCACGCCAGGTGATTCACCCTCCCGGACTCCGACCCACACACGGAGTGATTCAACCGCCCGACACCCACACCGGGTGATTCACGTCCCCTGACCCACACACACCGGGTGATTCACCCCCGACCCCTGTCCGCGAGTGTGAAACCAGTCAGCGTGGAGTCCGGATGCTGGGACAGAAGACGGGTCTGCTAAACTGGCAGCTATTGTAAGTGCTTGCCTGACATTCACTGCTTGTACTCCAGAAGGCGTTGTGTGGCAACAGTACGGGTCGCGGGTCGTGACCTCGACTGCCGTGCAACCTCCCTATTGAGCTTAGAGAACTTTTAAAACTTTCTGGGCGTGGTTATCAGATACTGATTGTAGAGAGTTCAGATCAATAATATAGACATGTTTTTGTTAGGTTAACTTGGGCTTTGGTTGGTTACATCTCCACATATGAAAAGTATGTTTTAGTTTCATTTCATATTTACAGCGATAAAGAAATATTTTGAAATGGAGTCAAAGAAAGTACTCATTATCTAGTTGTGTTTTGTTTAATCATTGCTATGTCAGGTTTTAATTTTGTACGTGAGCTGACCTACTACACTTTTTTTCAGGGGTGGGTGAGATCCTTACAGAAACCATTATTTCAATTTTGAAAAATATTAGAAATTTTCAGTGTCATTTATTATTTTCAATGAAACTGGTCAGCATATGTAAAGAAAAATGATGTTAAAAATGGGATAAGAAGTGAAAAAATACACCTTTTTACTTTGTATCCAGGTGGTGGGTACTCAAGATGAGCTTCTGGAAACCCTTCTTTTATATCCCTTGCTGCCTTTCCAACTGGCCACTAAATAAACGGAAAATACAATCTGTTTTTAAACTCAGGTTGGCCACATGTTCTAGCTAATTAGTTTTCATTTCCTTGATGAATGAACCACTGAAGGGGCTGAAGGGGCTTTATTCTGATAACATTATTTATTGTTCTGTGTTTTAAACCTTTGGGAGTTAACATAAAGGATTTAGAAAATTAAATTTGCTCAGTTTATCAGTATGAAGCATAGGTATGATTTGGTGAAATTTAGTAATTTAAATAGTAATTTAAAATGGTATTTATTGTACAATTTATCATTGGACATGTACATGGATGGAAAAGTTTAGAAGGAATTGGGTCATGCACGAGCAAATTGGTCGGTGGCGACTACTTGCTGTTCCAGAAGAGGATCTATTTCCATGTGTATAGAATATTTTGACTGGAAAGCATGCAGAACAAGCATTTCAATGTATCTTGGTACATGTGACAATAAAACACCACAATAAACGTTGATCGTCATGTACAAGTTGGGCTGAAGGACGTGTTTTCGTGCCGTATGATTTTGACTATGTGAATCTAATCTGGCACAGAATGTGCAGATAAGAAATGTATCATTCTTCCAAAAGGTCAAGTACCAGGAAACCCAATGAGATCAGATATTGATATTCATAATTGCAAATAAGCCACTGATAAACTGGTGGTTGAAAAACTAGATGTTGCTGACACTGGAATTCTGTAATAAAAATGCTAGACTGGATCGGTGGAAAGCAAAATTGGAAGCATTTCAGTTGCATGATCTTTTATTAGATATCAATGTAGTGATTATTGCATTTGCCCATTTAATTTGGGATTTCTATTACTTTTGACCATTTCCACCACCCTCAACCTTTGCCTGTGTACAAACTGTTAATTGCTATCTAATGTTTTGACTCCTCCAACTGTTTCCCTGACACTTCCCCATGTTAAATTCAAGTGGCTGGTAACATTTTCCTTTCTTGACTTTACCTCCTGTTGCTTCCTCCCACTTACCCGTTGATTAATTAGTGATAACTGCACCAACTCTTGCTTGCTCCATGTTGATTCTCGCTTCCTTTGTACATGCCTTCAAATTTAATCCTTGAACAGTGGATAGTAAATAGGAGCCATGCTGATATACTGTGAATCATTTAGAAGAGAAAAAGTGGAGCAGAGGGTGTGTCAGGACAAATACCATATTTGTTCGGCACTTCCATGGTCATTGTGAAGCTAATTGATCCAGTTTTTATGGCATTAATTTTTAACTGCAGCACGTCATGGTAGTTATTGTAATTGCTGTCAAAATATATGGCAAGTTGTGCACGGCTTTGTACTGTCGCTTGAATTGATTTAAAATAAAATTTATCATTTTTTTTCCTTGAATTGTCATTTTGCTTTACTGATACAAGATATTTCTGTGGGGTTCTGGAGTGTATATATTTTACCAAAATATAAAATAAGAAAAGGAATGAAAAAAATTTCCAATTGGTAGTAGAAATTGGAAACTTTATACTATGTACTTTTCCACACTGATTTCTTTCATTAATATCTAGCATCAGAGAATGCACTTAAATGTTTTTTATAATCCTGACATTTTATTTAACAAAAATTTAAGTTGTTTCCTTTTTTAGAAACCTATATTGATTGGAGATATTTTCAAGATCACATGACTGAAGCCATTGCATTCTCAGTTGGGAAGGTTAAAACATTGTAGTTTATGAAACTGGATAAACACCAAGATTGGTGTTTCATTGTTTTTATAACATTGTAAAATTACTGTAGTGTCTTTAATATTACCCCAGTTAGAAAGAATGACTTAAAATCCTTCCTTGCCTTTCAGTCATTTTATAAATTGGTACATGCAGACATTAAAGAAATTCACCAATACCAGAGGTTGCTGGAACAATTGGTCATTTTAGAAAAGGCTATTTGAAGATCAAAACCTCAGGCCTGATAGAAAACTTATGATCCACTAATAGCAGTGATCCCATCTGAAACCTGGGCTACTTACAGCAGGCATTTCAAGGAATTAGAAAGATCTCTCCACCACACGTTGCAAAACCCTTAAAAAAAACAAGCAAATCAATGTCATTACACTCGTGGACCATCGTTCCCAGTATCGAGGCCTCAGTGACACTCAAACAACTACGGTATGGGTGGCGCATCATTTACATGCCCAATACCAGACTCTCAAAAGAGATCCTGTATTCTGACCACTTTCTAGGGAAGAGATCAATAGAAAAAAGGTTGAATAACTGGTGAAAGCCTTGTAAAATAAATGCAACATTCCTATTTACTCAAGGGAACCTCTGCCCCATGACTGCTTTAGAGAAGGCTCATTCAGGATGATGTTGAGAACCATGAATCGGGTGCGCAAGGTCCTGCATACATGGCGGAAAGAGTGGAAGCCTCAAACCCACCTGCCCCTCTGTCAGCCATGTCCTCCTGCCCCTTTGTGAAAGAGCCTGTGGTTCACAAATTGGCCTCATTATCCTGTTTCCATCCACCTACTTCACACATTTTTCATGCACATGCTTCCCTACCCCCCCCCCCCCCCCCCCCTCCTCCACACCCCAAATCTATTTCTATCGGCCTTTCGTCACTCCTTCAATAATTCCATTATCACTTACCTCCTAGCAGCCTTTGCATCCCTGCTTATTAACCAACCAGCATCTATCTCCATCCTCACCCTCCCCATCTGTCCCTTGGCTCCATCTGCCTCCATATACTGTTGTTTCTCCCCCTTTTGCATACATCATCTAAAAAAAATAAATGCTAGTAGTCACAAATGGATTGCAGGAGGATCTTGGCAGGTTAGGCAGCATCTGTGGAGGGAGATGGACAGATAATATCTCGAGTCGGGACCCTTCAGAATCTTGCGTAGAACACAAAAAGTGCTGGAGTAACTCGGATCTAGAGGCATCCCTGGAGGACATGGGTAGGCAACATTTCAAGCTCGGACCCTTGACATATAAATTCTCTTTCTCATTCCCATACCAACCCATCTGTCCTCTATCTCTATGAGGCTACATGCAAGTTGGAAGAACAGCAGCTCATATTTGGCTTGGGTAGCCTACAACCCATAGGCATGATCATTACGTCTCTGATTTCAGCCAACCCTCTACACTTCTCAACTACTCAGATCCAACCCCCCCTTCCGCTATAAAAAACTTTTTTTTTCACATCCCACTCCATCACCCAGCTCCTTTCCTCCTCCACCTCTTCCATTGGGTGTATCACTACCTTTTCCTCATCCCCCTTGACTCACCTGCTTTTCAACCCCTCCTTGCTTGGATCCACTTTACCTCCTTACCTATCACTTGCAGCTCTTGCCCTACTTCGTTTCCTCACCTCCTTCTACCAGCAATCTCGCCAGTCCTCCCAGTCTGAAAAAGGGTCTTGACTCTAAACGCTGTCTGTCTATTTGTCTATCACAGATGCTGCCTGAACCGCTGCGTTCATCCAGCAATTTGTTTATTGCTCAAGGTTCTAGCATCTGCAATATTTTGTTTCCATCTATCATCTAACTGTCTTTGTCTCCCAGCACCAGACCCCCCGACCCCTCCCCTATCTGGCTCCATCATCCTTTACCCCTTCTCAGTTCATCAACCACCGTTCACATCTGTCTTAGCACTCCCACTCTCGTTTTATTCGGCCCCTCGCCACTCTTAATCCTAATACAGGATTTCTTCCTGAAACATCGACAATTTCTTTCCGCCAACAGATGCTGCTTGATTTCATAAGTTCCTCCAGGAGATTGGCCATCTTAGAACCCACACAACCAAAGTGGCTGTAAGTCAGACACTACTTGGAAAAAAAATAAGCACAATTTTAATATTGAAATTATTTCAGTGACTAATTGAGGCATATTTAATTTTTAAATGCAAAAATTAGCCAAATCATTTTAAATTACTGAATACATGAAAGCTGATATCAAACAGAAGCGGGCATTTTAGTCTATGTTCACGCTGATCATAGAGTACACGTGTATACTAGAGAATTGGCTTCATGGAAGGAAGCAGAGGATGGTGTTGGAAGGTTGCTTTTCAGACTGGAGGCCTGCGACTAGTAATGTGCCACAGAGATGGGGCCATGGCTGTTGGTAGTTTATATCAACGATTTGGATGAGATTATAGAAAGCATGATTAGTAAATTTGCAGCTTACAGTTTAGAGAGAAGTGTGAGGTGTTGCATTTTGGGATGTCTAACACAGTGAATGGTAGGCCTCTGGGGAGTGTTGTAGAACAGAGGGATCCAAGAGTGCAGGTGCTAGGTTCGTTAAAGGTCGAGTCGCAGGTAGATAAGGTGGTCAAAAAGGCTTTTGCACATTGGCCTTCATCAGTCAGAGTAATGAGTATAGAAGTTGGGAGGTCATGTGGCAGTTGTATAAGACATTGGTGATGCCTCATTTAGAGTGTTATTCAGTTCTGGGCACCATGTTATAGGAAAGATATTGTCAAGCTTGAAAGGGTTCAGTAAAGAATTATGAGGATGTTGCCAGGAGTAGAGTGTGTGAGCTATAGGAAGAGGTTGTGTAGGCTAGGTCTCTTCCTTGGAACGCAGGAGGATGAGGGGTGATGTTATAGAGGTGTATAAAATCATGAGAGGAATCGATTGGGATCGAGGATGAGAGGACATAGGTTCAAGGTGAATGGGAAAAGATTTAATAGGAATCTGAGGGGCAACTTTTTCACAGGGTGGTGGGTGTATGGAACAAGCTGCCAGAGGATGTAGTTGAGGCTGAGACTATCCCAATGTGTAAGAAACAGACAGGTACATGGATAGGACAGGTTTGGAGGGATGTGGACCAAGTGAAGGCAGGTGGGACTAGTGTAGCTGGGACATGTTGGCCGGTGTGGGCAAGTTAGACCGAAGGGCCTGTTTCCACACTGTATCACTCTATGACTCTATGTAGCTGACACTGAAGTGGGTGGTGTCATAGATAACGTAGATGGGTATCAAAAAATACAGTAGGATCCTTGAGCTAGTGGTCTGAGGAATGTTTAATGGCGATAAATATGAGGTGTTGCATTTTGGGATGTCAAACCAGGGCAAGACCTACACAGTGAATGGCAGGGATAGTTTTGAAGGATATGGGGCAAAGGCAGGGGAATGTGGTTGAGAGGGAAAGATTGATCAGCCATGATTGAATGGCGGAGCATACTTGATGGGCTGAATGGCCTTTTTCTGCTCCTAGAACTTATGAACATTAAAAAAAAGTATATACTTTTTTTGTAGCAATAATTTATTATCTGGTTTTGAAATAAAACTTCTCAATGATCTTAAGATTTATAAATATGCCCCTGTGGGAATTACTCATGAGGGCTGTGTCATCAACAAAAGCTAAAGTGATACAATTTATACCGATTTTTGATTAAGAACCACACTCAGTCCTTCCTTGGGAACATAATGATCATGACTATACTAAACAAAATAGGTGAAAGTGAATCACCCTACCTGCTTCTCCTGCCCCTTCCACCCTCACCTTAAGAGCAAGGGGCTCAGTTTTAGGTATTATTACTTTAGATCATTGTAATTAGGTTTGAATATAAATACATAGTGAGGTCAGTGATAACACCAAAATCATGCTTAAAATCGTGATCACTTTTGTTTTACCTTGTCCAATCTCAAGCCCTTTTGACTGGTAGCTCTGCTCTTTATAAAGTATACGAGGACCTCTCTCACCAGTCGTACACACTGTTTAGCTGTAGCACTGGTTTAACGTGTGGTGAACCACTCACACCCCAATTGTTTCTCCTTCTCGCCTCTCATTGGGCAGAATACAAAAGCTTGAACGCACATACCACCAGATTCAGAACAGCCTCCTCCCCTCTGATTGATTAAAAGATACAGCGGAATCAGGTTCTTTGGCCCACTCAGATCACTCCATCCATTGGTCACCTGTTCACACTAATTCGATGTTATCCCACTTTCTCATCCACTCTCTACACAGTGAAGGAAATTTACCAAGGTCAATAGACCTATAAACTGGAGCACCCGGAGGAAACCCACGCGGTCACGGTGAGAACCTGCAAACTACATACATGACAGCACTCGAGTGAACCTGGGTTTCTGGTGCTGTGAAGCAGCAGCTGCACCACCTTTCCAAACATATGAATGGTCCTCTCAAACGACAAATGTATTCCAGATCTCCCAATCTTCCTTGTTGCAGCCTGTGCGATTTTCTTTATTCTTCACTTTCTCTGTAACTATAAAATTATATTCTGCACTCCTTTTCTGTTTTCCATTTCCACCAGCTGTTGTACTCGTGTATGGTTTGACTCATTCTCCAGGGCAGCTCCAAGGCTCTGGAACTCCCTCCCCCAACTGATCCGCAATTCTGTGTCCCTCACCATCTTCCAGTTCCGCCTCAAGACCCATCTCTTCACCTCTGCCTATCCTTAGCCCCACGTCCCCCTCCCTTTTCATCTGTGCATTAATTGCCTCGTATTGTGTTTTGTATTGAATTCTGTCTTTACTTTGTGTACTAGTCTTGTCTCTACTATTTATTTCATTCCCCTTACATGTTTTTCCTCTACCTGCTAAATTTTTGTAAGGTGTCCTTGAGACTCTTGAAAGGCGCCCATAAATAAAATGTATTATTATTATTATTAGATAATAATAAGGGGGATTATGAAGGTATGAGGACTGAGCTGATCAAAGTTGACTGGGATAGCAGACTCAAGAATAAGACGGTACATGAGCAGTGGTGTACGTTTAAGGGTATACTGTATAACCTTCAAGAAAAATTTATTCCTATGAAGAAAAAAAGGGGTAAGGGTAAGAACAGTCAGCCATGGCTCAGTAAAACTATAAAGGATAGTATTCGGCTGAAGGCAAGGGCATATAAGGTAGCCAGAGATAGTGGGAGGGTAGAGGATTGGGAAGCATTTAAAGGTCAGCAAAAAATAACTAAGAGATTAATTAAGACGGGGAAAATAGACTATGAAAGGAATTTAGCGAACAACATAAAAACTAATAGTAAGAGTTTTTATAGCTATATAAAAAGAAAAAGGGTGGCTAAGGTGAACGTTGGTCCATTGGAGGGTGAGACTGGAGAGTTGTTGGTGGGGAACATGGAAATGGCAAAGGCATTAAACGAGTATTTTGTATCAGTCTTCACCATAGAAGACACAAAAAATATTCCAACGCTGGATAAACAGGGGGCGGTAGGAATGGAGGAGCTAAATACTATTAAGATCACCAAGGAGGTGGTATTAGGGAAATTAATGAGACTGAAGGAGGATAAATCCCCTGGGCCTGATGGATTACATCCAAGGGTCTTGAGGGAGATAGCGGTGGGGATTGTGGATGCATTGGTGATAATTTTCCAAAACTCCCTGGAGGCAGGAACGGTCCCAGTGGATTGGAAAATGGCCAATGTAACACCTATATTTAAAAAAGGAAGTAAACAGAAGGCGGGTAACTATAGACCGGTTAGTCTAACATCGGTGGTGGGTAAAATGTTAGAGACAATTATTAAAGAAACACTAACGGGGCACTTGGATAAACATGACTTCATCGGACAGAACCAACATGGTTTTGTGAAGGGGAAGTCCTGTTTAACGAATCTGCTCGAATTCTTTGAGGAAGTAACAACCCGGGTGGATAAAGGGGAACCGGTGGATGTGGTATACTTGGACTTCCAAAAGGCTTTTGACAAGGTGCCACATAAGAGACTATTGCTAAAAATAAAAAATTATGGGATTGGGGGTAATATATTAGCATGGGTAGAGGATTGGCTAACAAATAGGAAGCAGAGAGTGGGGATAAATGGTTCATACTCGGGATGGCAACCGGTAACTAGTGGGGTTCCGCAAGGGTCGGTGCTGGGACCCCAGTTGTTCACAATTTATATAAATGATTTGGAGGAGGGAACCAAGTGTAATATATCAAAATTTGCGGACGATACAAAAATGGGAGGAAAAGTAGGGGATGAGGAGGATAGGAAGAGTCTGCAAAAGGATATAGATAAGCTAGGTGAGTGGGCAACAACTTGGCAGATGAAATTTAATACTAATAAATGTGAAGTCATTCACTTTGGGAAAAAAAATGATAGGACAAGTTATTTTCTAAATGAGGAGGAGCTGCGTTGTAATGCAACGCAAAGGGATCTAGGGGTATTAGTACATGAATCACTGAAAGTTAGTATGCAGGTGCAGCAAGCAATCAGGAAGGCCAATGGAGTTTTGGCCTTTATTGCTAGGGGGATTGAGTATAAAAACACGGAGGTCTTGCTGCAGCTGTACACAGTATTAGTGAGACCACATTTGGAATACTGTGTACAGTTCTGGGGTCCATACTTAAGAAAGGATGTACTAGCCCTGGAGGCAGTGCAGCGAAGGTTTACAAGATTAATTCCTGCAATGAGGGGATTGACATATGAGGAAAGGTTAAGTAGGCTGGAACTCTACTCTTTGGAGTTTAGAAGAATGAGAGGCGATCTCATTGAAACATATAAGATCGTGAGGGGCCTTGATCGGGTGGATGCCCCGAGGATGTTCCCAATGATCGGGGAAACTAGAACTAGGGGACATAGTTGCAGAATAAGGGGGGGCTCTTTTAAAACTGAGATGAGGAAGAACTTCTTCACCCAGAGGGTGGTTAATTTATGGAATTCACTGCCCCAGGGAGCAGTGGAAGCAGAAACTTTAAATATATTTAAGACTAAAATAGATGTTTTTTTAGCTGCCAAGGGGATAAGGGGCTACGGGGAGAGGGCAGGGATATGGACCTAGGTATGGTTAGTATAGTAAGACCTGAGTGATCTCCTGGACAAGTGTCGATCGCCTAGATTGGGGTCGGAGAGGAATTTCCCGGATTTTTTTCCCGAATTGGACCTGGGTTTTTATCCGTTTTTTTGCCTCCCCCAGGAGATCACGAGGTTCTTGGGGTGGAGAGGGGTGATAGCGGTATAAAGGGGAGGGTAGTGTCTTGTGTTCTGTGTCTTGTGTCTACTGTTTGTGGGTAAGTGTGTCTGTTTAGTGTTCAGCCATGAGCGAATGGCGGTGCGGGCTCGATGGACCTGGTGGTCTGCTCTCGCACCTACTTTCTATGTTTCTATGTTTCTATAATTTATTGGGATAGCATGCAAAAAAATGATTTTTGTTGTATGTTAATAAAGCAATACTAATACTTAATGATATATGCTGTAATGTTTCTAATTGCAAATCAGGACTTAAAAAATTCCCACAGAACATTTGCCTTTAACTTGCACTAACTACCTTGTCAGCGTTCTTTTGTTTTCCTTAAATAACTTTTGCATTTTCGTATCTCTTGTCTTGCAAATCTCGTCCTCGCTCTCAAATTAATATTGTCCCATCTCTTAGATCCAAGGATTTACTGCCGCAAATGAATAGTTTTGCTATCTCTCTTCATCGTTCAATTTGCCAATATACTAATGGCCTTTGACAGCAAAGCCACACACCACAAAGGTTTTATTTCCCTCCCTCAGAAATGCAGCTTCATTAAGAAGCCTTGCAAAGGATATTTGTTACTGCTACCACTGTTTCATTGACATGAGCACCTTCCGAAAGGAATCGCTACACTCAACAACAAGATTTGAATTCACCATAGAGTCATAGAGTGATACAGTGTGGAAACAGGTCCTTCGGCCCAACTTGCCCACACCGGCCAACATGTCCCAGCTACACTAGTCCCACCTGCCCATCTTTGGTCCATATCCATCCAAAATTGTCCTATCCATGTACCTGTCTAACTTACATGTTGCAATTGCCCCTGCCTCAACTACCTCCTCTGGCAGCTCGTTCCATACAATAGGTGCAGGAGTAGGCCATTTGGCCCTTCGAGCCAGCACCGCCATTCAATGTGATCATGGCTGATCATCCCCCAATCAGTATCCCGTTCCTGCCTTGTCCCCTTATCCCCTGACTCCACTATCTTTAAGAGCCCTATCTATCTCTCTCTTGAAAGTATCCAGCGAACCGGCCTCCACTGCCTTCTGAGGCAGAGAATTCCACAGACTCACAACTCTCTGTGTGAAAATGTGTTTCCTCATCTACGTTTTAAATGGCTTACCCCTTATTCTTAAACTGTGAGCTCCCAACATCGGGAACATGTTTCCTGCCTCTAGCGTGTCGAAACCCTTTATAATCTTATATGTTTCAATAAGATTCCCTCTCATCCTTCTAAATTCCAAAGTATACAAGCTCAGCCGCTCCATTCTCTCAGCATATGACAGTCCCACCATCCTGGGAATTAACCTCGTAAACTTACTCTGCACTCCCTCAATAGCAAGAATGTCCTTCCTCAAATTAGGGGATCAAAACTGCACACAATACTCCAGGTGTGGTCTCACTAGGGCAATGCACAAATGCAGAAGGACCTCTTTGCTCCTGTACTCAACTCCTCTTGTTATGAAGGCCAACATGCCATTTGCTTTCTTCACTGCCTGCCGTACTTGCATGCTTACTTTCATTGCCTGATGAACAAGGGCCCCCAGATCCCGTTGTACTTTTTCTTTTCCCAACTTGACACCATTTAGATAATAATCTGCCTTCCTGTTTTTGCTACCAAAGTGGTTAACCTCACATTTATCCACATTAAACTGCATCTGCCATGCATCGGCCCACTCACCCAACCTGTCGAAGCCACCCTGCATTCTCATAGCGTCCTCCTTACATTCACACTGCCACCCAGTTTTGTGTCCCTTCATCTAAATCATTGATGTATATTGTGAATAGCTGCGGTCCCAGCACCGAGCCTTGCGGTACTCCACTAGTCAATGCCTGCCATTCTGAAAGAGACCTGTTAATCCCTACTATTTGTTTCCTGTCTGCCAATCAATTTTCTACCCATGTCAGCACTCTACCCCCAATACCATGTGCCCTAATTTTGCCCATTTTTCTATGTGGGACCTTATCAAATGCTTTCTGAAAGTCTAGGTACGCTACATCCACTGGCTCTCCTTTGTCCATTTTCCGAGTTAGATCCTCAAAAAATTCCAGAAGATTGGTCGAGCATGATTTCCCCTTCGTAAATCCATGCTGACTCGGACCGATCCTGTTACTGCTATCCAAATGTGCCGCTATTTCATCTTTTACGATTGACTCCAGTATCTTCCCCACCACCAATGTCAGGTTAACTGGTCTATAATTCCCTGTTTTCTCTCTCCCGCTTTTCTTAAAAAGTGGGATAACATTAGCTACCCTCCAATCCATTTGAACTGATCCTGAATCTATAGAACATTGGAAAACGATCACCAATGTGTCCACAATTTCTAAAGCCACTTCCGTAAGTACCCTGGGATGCAGACCATCAGGCCCTGGGGATTTATCAGCCTTCAGTCCCATCGGTCTACTCAAACCATTTCCTGCCTAATGTGGATTTCCTTCAGTTCCTCCGTCACCCCAGATCCTCTGGCCACTAGTATATCAAGAAGATTGTTTGTGTCCTCCTTGGTGAAGACGGATCCAAAGTACCTGTTCAACTCGTCTGCCATTTCCTTGTTCCCCATAATAAATTCACCCTTTTCAGTCTTCAAGGGTCCAACTTTGGTCTTAACTAATTTTTTCCTCTTCACATACCAAAAGAAGCTTTTACTATCCTTCTTTATATTCTTGGCTAGCTTACCTTCGTACCTCATCTTTTCTCCCCGTATTGCCTTTTTGTGTTCACCCATCACCCTATGTGTGAAAATGTTACCCCTCAGATTCCTATGAATTATTTTTCCCTTCACATATGTCCTCTGCTTCTCGATTCACCTACTCTGGGCAAGAAACTCTGTGCATCTACCCGATCTATTCCCTTCATGATTTTATACACGTCAATAAGATCACCCCTCATCTTCCTGTGCAAGGAATACAGCCCCAGCCTGCTCAATCTCCCTATAGTTCAGACTCTCTAACCCTGGCAACATCCTTGTAAATCTTCTCTGACCCTTTCTAGCTTGACAAAATCTTTCCTGTAACACAGAGCCCAATACTCTAAATGCAGCCTCACCAATGTCTTATACAACTGCAATATGACCTCCCAATATCTGTACACTGACTGATGAAGGCTGACTGACGCTTTTTGACCACCCTATCTAGCTGCGACTCCACCTTCAAGGAACCATGCACCTGCACTCCCAGATCGCTCTGCTCTACAACACACCTCACAGGCCTACCATGACTGCCTGAGTTGGTCCTGCCTATGTTAGGCTTCCCAAAATACAACACCTCGCATTTCTCTGTGTTAAATTCCATCAACTATTCAGCCCACCTGGCCAATCGATCAACATCCTGCTGCAATTTTTCACAAACATCTTCACTATCTGCAAAACCACCCACTTTTGTTTCATCTGCAAACTTGCTAATCTTGCCGTTTATGTTCGTACCCAGATTATTTATATAGATGACAAACGGCAACAGGCCCAGCACCGAACCGAGCACTGAGGCACACCACTAGTCACAGGCCTCCAGTTTGAGAAGCAACCTTCCACCATGACCCTGTCTGACAAGGCAGCAGCAAATGCCTTCTTAAGAAGTTGGCAGTGCTAGGTTTATTGGAGATCTGCTTATTCGTCTCTAAATAAATAAATCTTGACCTCTGTCGAGATAGATGGCAGTCTGTCCTTGCTGTTGGTTGCAGTAGCAAGAGTCAAGTGTTTCATTGCCATATGTCCTGATACAGAACAATGAAATGTGTACTTGCAGCAGCACAACAGGTATGAAACATAGTATTTAGTAGATACCATAATAACCAACAAGATGTTCAAGACATTAAAAAACCCCAATATAGTGCAAAAACAAAGTCTGAAAAACAAAGGCTTCAATAGGCTGATAGTTGGTGGGACGAGCAGCTCCTGAACCTGAATGTTAGTTTTCATGCTCTCATATCTTCTTCCGGATGGCACAAGTGAAATGAGATCAGGGTGATGTAGATCTCTGATGATGCTGGCTGCCTTTTTGAGACAGCTCTCTAGTTGATCCCTTTGATGGTGGGGAGGTCTATGGCCCGTGAGGCAGTGTTCACCACATTTTGTAATTGAGTTTACCGTTAACACAAGAGCCACTCATGCGAAACGTCATCACTTTTACATAATCCAAAAGAGTGTGTGTGTGCCTTTCATATCGCCCAAAACCAATTTTAGGCTTGAAAAATATATTGAGTTTGTTAAACGATGGAAAGATATTGGTCATTTCAACCCCCCACTTCGGGTGATAAATTTTAAAAATCATAAGCATAATCAGAATTTGGCTTGTATAGAATTATTTAATTGCAAAATTAATGTAATTGTTCTGGTATAAATTAGCCTAAGGATTTGTTTAAATCCTGCTTGAAAAATGTCACGATAAAAACAAGATAACAGGGACATATCTATGGAGCGAAGGAATAGGTGAAGTTTTGGGTCGAGCGTTTCTCCAGCATTTTTGTCTACCTTCGATTTTTCCAGCATCTGCAGTTCTTTCTTAAACAGACATATCTGATGTTTATCTTTGTAAAAACAGATTTTTTAATTTTTGCTTCATCTCATTATTTTGGCTATACACCATACTACTTAAAATACAGGATATGAAACGATGGAAATATTACATAAAAAAACAGGAAAATAACCTGCAAGTTTGGAGACCAGTTTCACTACTGATGGTTGTATTTACGGGAACACCCATATCCATACTTTCTTAAACTTGCTGTCTTTACCATTCACCTTTAATGAAACCTTTGGTCCTGAACTTTCATTATTTCCTTTCTTGACAGAATTGTTGCTTAATCATATCTTGCAAAAATGCAGAGGAACGACTCCAGGACTGTTTGGAGACTGTAGGCTGGGCATTGTTCAAGGACTCGACCTGAACGAATATGCCACAGTCGTTACAAACTTCATAAAGCAATGTGTGGAGGACTGCATCCCACCAAAAACCTTCCGAGTGTTTCCTAACCAGAAGCCTTGGATGAACCATGAGATCCGCACTCTTCTGAAGTCCAGATCTGGGGCATTCAGGTCTAGAGACACAGAGGTCTACAAGAAGTCCAGATATGACCTTGGTAGGACCATCAAAAAAGGCAAAAGGGACTTCTGCTCCAAGCTGGAGGATGAGATGGATGTTCGGCAACTGTGGCAGGGCTTGAATGCCATCACCTCCTATAAGGCAAAATCAGGAGGCAGCTCAATTGTCAGCGAAGCATCACTCCCTGAAGAGCTCAATGCGTTTTACGCACGCTTTGATAGGGAGAACACTGATGTGTCTTCCCGAGCCCCCATTCGCCGTGATGGTATTTCAGTCACAGTCACAGAGGCCGACGTCAGAAAATCCTTCGGGGGGGGGTGAATCCTCGGAAACTGCATGGACCTGATGGCATACCTGGCCGAGTTCTAAAATCCTGTACCTTCTGCCCGATGGTAGCGGAGAGATGAGTGCGTGGCCAGGACCTGTGCGGACCAACTGGCTGGAGATTTTACGGACATTTTCAACCTCTCACTTCTGAGGTCTGAGGTTCCCACCTGCTTTAAAAGGGCATCAATATTACCAGTGCCCAAGAAGAACAAGGTGACGGGCCTCAATGACTATCGACCAGTGACACTAACGTCTGTGGTGATGAAGTGCTTTGAGAGGTTTGCCGACGACACCACTGTTGTAGGATGAATCACTGATGGGGACGAGTCAGAGCATATTGACCAAATGGTGCCAACACAATAATCTGCCTCTCAACACCAGAAAGCCAAGGAACTGATTGTGGATTTTGGAAAGGGTAGGATAGGAACCCACAATCCCATTTACATCAAAGGGACGATGGTGGAAAGGATCAAGAATTTCAAATTCCTGGGTGTGCACATTTCCAAAGATCTTTCCTGGTCCCAGCACACTAATGCAATCATAAAGAAAGCACATCAGCACCTCTACTTCCTGAAAAGACTACGGAGAGTCGGTATATCAAAGAGGACTCTTTCGAACTTCTACAGGTGCACATTAGAGAGCATGCTGACTGGTTGCATCGTGGCTTGGTTTGGCAACCTGAGGGTCCAGGAGTGGATAAGGATGCAGAAAGGTGTTACCACTGCCCAGTCCATCATTGGCTCTGACTTCCCCACCATCGAAGGGGATCTATCGCAGTCGCTGCCTCAAAAAGACTGCCAACATCATCAAGGACCCACACCATCCTGGCCATGCACTCATCTCTCCACTACCATCGGGCAGAAGGTATAGGAGCCTGAAATCTGTTACATCCAGGTTCAGGAACCGCTTCTTCCCCACAGCCATCAGGCTATTAAACTCGCCAACAAACAGACTCTGAACTGTAACAGCCTATTGCACTTTATCTGCTTATTTATGTGTATGTTGAACTGAACTGATCTGTATTTATGCTTACAATATTCTGATGTGCTGCAGCAAGCTCGAATTTCATTGTCCTATCTGGGACACATGACAATAAACTATCTTGACTTGACTTGACTTGACATGGCTGAAGTACTTAAGCTGAAGCACTTGTTGTTCTTTAGTTCATTACGTTTTCTGAAATGAGCTTGCTTGAGAATATTCCCAGTATAATTACTCTTACAAACAGTTTTGCCCCTCAAATGTGGTTAATTGTGTAACTATAGCTGCATGGACTGCAGATGTACTTGAGTAAAAGTTTTTCAGAATCAAAAACAAAATGCTGGAAATACTTGCCAAGTCAGGTAGCATTTGTGGAAAAAGTAACTGAATTAATATTCCAGGTTGGCGATGCTTTCTTGGAACAGGGAAAGGGAGAAAAAAAAGTTGGTTTAAATTAGTGAGGGTAGATTGGTTATTGCATGTAAACCAATCATAGTAGAGTAGCATCATTAACCCCCACCTTACTGTATACTTTATATTAACACCACTTCCAATACTTAATGTAGGAAGTGGGTGTTAATATAAAGTAAAAAGTAAGGTGGGGTTAATGATGCTACTCGACTGTGATTGGTAAACTAACAACCTGCTGTACCACAACGCTATGTGTTACAATTAAAGATGTTTTAATTGAAGCTCGTTCTGGCAGATACCCCTAGATGACGAGTCCTCTAACCTTACTACGTTTGCTACACCGTTTGGCAGATTCAAATTTCTTAGAATGCCATTCGGCATCAACTCGGCCAGCGAGGTTTTTCAAAGAACCATGGAACAGCTGTTCACAGGCCTCCCGTGTGCCATCATCGTAGATGACATCCTGGTTTATGGCAAGGACATAGCGGAGCACAGCAACAACCTCAAGCGTATTCTGGACTGGGCATGTGCGATTAGCCTAAAATTCAACCCTAAGAAATGCAAGTTCCGCGTTCCAGAGGTCACCTATGTCGGACACGTATTCACTTTGATGGCGATTAGCCTAAAATTCAACCCTAAGAAATGCAAGTTCCGCGTTCCAGAGGTCACCTATGTCGGACACGTATTCACTTCTGATGGTCTTAAGCCTGACCCGAAGAAAACTGCAGCCATCTGACAAATGCCAGCCCCTACCGACGTGGTAAGCCTACAACGATTTCTGGGTATGGTGAACTATCTGGGAAAGTTCATACCGAATCTCAGCGAACTCAGTTCACCACTGAGACAACTCACCCGCAAGGACACTGAATGGACCTGGTACCAACAGCATCAACAGTTATTCGATTTTTTAAAACCTCAGCTGGTCAGCGCTCCTACCCTGACATACTTCGATCTGAAGCGTCCTGCCACGATAACATGTGATGCCTCACAATACGGGCTGGGCGCAGCCTGCCTTCAAACATCTGCCGATGGAATTGTACTACTTGTATCCTATTGAGGAGTGGGAGGGGGCGCTGTCCTGTGCATGGCTGCCCAGCCAGCAGCTGTCCGTCTTTTCATCTCTTTTTTTAAATTTTTAGTTAGTTAAAGTGTTTTTGTTCTGGTGGTCTAGACTTTTTGGCACAGCGCTGGAGCGCTATTACGGAGCGGGCGATGCCTTGCCTGGGTCGCCGCGCTGGAACTCTGGTATGCTGAGACTGCCGAGATAAACATCACGGAGCTGTGGGTCTTTGGAGCGGCCAGCTGCGGGCGGCGGTGCTGACTTTAAAATCGGGAGCCTGGGATCTCTCGATGAGATCGCCAGTGGTGGAGCTCCAACCGGCGCGGCCTTGTTGGCTTCGGAACCCGCGGTCTCCGGTGAGGGAAGCGGCCGTTCCAGGGTTCCCATGCCGTCGAGAGGATTCTCCCGACGCCAGAGTACAATCGTCCGGCGAGAACGGCCTGGAACATCGGGCCTCCTTAAAGGCAACTGTGGAGGCCTCAAATAGGCCCGACTATGGGTGGACATGGGATGGGGACTGGACATTGTGCCTTCCCTCATAATGGGAACCATTGTGGGGGGATGTTTTTTATGTTTAAATTTCTTTATTATTGTATAAAGTCTGTATTCTTTCTTTATGTGCTGCATGGCAAGAAGCATTTCACTACACCTAGGTGTATGTGATCAATAAAATTACCTTTGAACCTTTGAACCTACGCCTCCCGCACCATGACGGACACCAAACAGCGCTATGCCCAGATCGAGAATGAGCTGCTAGCTGTGGTCTTCGCTTGCTCAAAAATCAAGGATTTCATCTTTGGGAACACTTTCACAGTCGAAACTGACCACCAACCACTTGTAACCACCCTGAACAAACCTATACACGCAGCACCTGCACGACTGCAGCGCATGATGATGCAGCTCCAGCGGTTCGACTTCAAAATCGAGAAATTCAAGAAAGGAAAGGACATGCTCGTTGCTGACACTGTCTCTCGTGCACCACGTGCATCTAGTGAACGACATTCCTATGAATCCGATGAGCGTACGGTTCTCAAGGTTGACTTCGTTCCCACGGAACGCCTGCGTCGCCTGGCTGAACATACAGCCGCTGACGGCACCCTACAGCTACTCTCATCCATGATCAAAAGAGGTTGGCCAGACAGACAATCCAGCACACCACTGGAGGTGCAGCCATTCTTCCTAGTCCGCGATGAGCTGGTAATACAGGACGGTGTCATTGTTAAAGGTTACAAAGTCATCATCCTTAGAAACCGAATACTACAAAAAGGCACACAACGGTCACCCAGGCACCGAGACCATGTTGGCCCACGCACAGAGCATGTTCTACTGGCCTGGGATAACCATGT
The DNA here is from genome assembly GCF_028641065.1 of Leucoraja erinaceus. Lineage (NCBI taxonomy): Eukaryota > Metazoa > Chordata > Chondrichthyes > Rajiformes > Rajidae > Leucoraja > Leucoraja erinaceus. The sequence continues at coordinate 43,478,836 of NC_073382.1, read as the reverse complement.
ACATACGGGACAGAACAACATCCTGTTGCAACAGTTTGGCACCACACCAACAGAAACGGCCTCTGCTACAACAACCCCCACCAGCACTGCCTTGGACATAGCTGGCAGCAGACATTTTCGAATGGCACGGTAAACACTACCTAGTCCTAATTGACTCCTACTCCAACTGGTTCGAACTTGATTTACTGCCCACCATCACATGGTTATTCAAAAGCTACAGAGACCGTTTTCAGTATTCGGCGCACCAGTCCGCCTGCAAACTGACAACAGAAGACAATTTACCAGTCACGCATTCAAACAGTTTGCCAACCGATGGAACTTCCACCATGTCACATGCAGCCCTGAATACCCTCAAAGCACCGGGCTCGCTGAATGTGCTATCAGGAGCGCAAAACAACTAATGGAACGCTCCCACCTGGCCAAGTCAAATGATTATCTCGACCTTTTAAACCTTAGAAACATCTCCAGAGACTGGGTCCTAGGCTCACCAGCTCAACACCTGATGTCTCGGACAACATGACCTCCGATACCAATTGCCCAGCGGAAGCTGATGCCACAGGTGTTTAAACCAGCCTCGGTCCAGAAGCGCATTCAGGAGAAACACAACATCCAGAAACGCTCTTATGACAAGTCCAGTAAACCACTGAAGCCGCTACTGCAGGGTCAAGTTGTCCGTTTGCAGACTGCTGTGGGACATTCCCTTCTGGGTTTCGTTGTGTAAGGAATCCCGCTCCTACCTTGTCAATGCCGATGGTGCCCTGTACAGACGGAGCCGCCAACACTTGCTGCTTGTAAAAGAACCTCGTCCACCTCCAGCCGATCCACCATCGTCCCATTGATGTGAACAGGATTGTGGGTTTCTTATAGAAACTTACAAAATTCTTAAGAGGTTGGACAGGCTAGATGCAGGAAGATTGTTCCTGATGTTGGGGAAGTCCAGAACAAGGGGTCACAGTTTTAGGATAAGGGGGAAATCTTTTAGGACCGAGATGAGGAAAACATTTTTCACACAGAGAGTGGTGAATCGCTGGAATTCTCTCCCGCAGAAGGTAGTTGAGGCCAGTTCGTTGGCTATATTTAACAGGGAGTTAGATGTGGCCCTTGTGGCTAAAGGGATCAGGGGGTATGGAGAGAAGGCAGGTGCAGGATACTGAGTTGGATGATCAGCCATGATCATATTGAATGGCGGTGCAGGCTCGAAGGACCGAATGGCCTACTTCTGCACCTATTAAGTCTTTTAAGACAAAAAAAAAGGTTTTTAGCACTCAGGAAATGTGATATGGGATAGGTCAAAAAAGTTGAGGTATGGTGAAAGAGCAATGATCAAAGGCCCTTTAGTCTAAAATCCTTATTTATACTCTTTTTTACTGATAATAGAACAGACACAGAATGTTAAATGATTAGCACAGGTCTGACTGCACTATCAACTGAAGATTGCAACTGAGATGACAATGAAATGAAAAAGTACAATAACATAATGAGTTCTTATATTGGACTCATAAGCTTTATAAATATATTTTTTAATTGTTATAAAAAGCAAGTAGTCACAAAGACAGTGATTAATGCAGCTTATAGATCCCTTTAAATTACGTACTAATTGAAATAAAAATGCACCACTTGAAGTCGAGGAAGGAACAGAGACAGTGTTTACAGGAAATCACTGAAGATGATAGATAGGTCAAGTATTTAGAAAAGTAATCTAAATAGAGGATGCTGGAATACAAAGACAAGGACGTTATAATAAACCTTGAAGTAGAATATGTCTAATTCTGAGCACCCCACTTCAGAAAGAATGTCAAGGTCATGGCTAAACTACAACAAAAATATAAAATGCTACTAGGGATGGAAGAAGCCTTGTGAAGGCTAGAGATGTTATAATATTTCTCTTTGGAACAGAGAAGCTGAAGATATTAAAGCAATATTTAAAATGGACACTTTTCTGATAGACTTCACAGGCAAAAACATTTAACTTCGACTATCAAGAGAGCAGGCAAAAATGCCTGAAAGAAAATGAAAACGAATGCACCTGTTTTTTATTTGCATAGCAAGTTAATATTATGAGTAATACACAGTATATTAAAAAGTGTAGAATTAATTGCAAACATAATACTTGACATTTCAATAGACATTTGGACAGTCACATGGACAGGGAAGGTTTACAGAAATATGGGCCAATTGCAGGCAGGTGTGTTTATTGTAGATGGGACATCTTGGTCAGCACGGGCAAGTTGGGCCAAAGGGCTTGGTTCCGTGCTGTTTAGCTCTATGACCAACTTTAGCATTATGCATCAAGAAAGTAGTTAACATATTCCTTTCAAAATAACCCCCAAAATATCAGAACAATTATATTTTAAGCTTCCAATTCAAAATTGGTATTAACTAGACGACCCATGGACCCGTTGGGTCCCCGTTGTGACGCCAGAGATCCTCGAGACGTTCAGTTTTCAAATTCCGTCTCTTCATTCCTTCTGGGCGCGCCGCCGCTGGGCCCGGCAACCTTTCCCCAACTGCGAAGGCGCGGATACCGGGCCCAGCAACCTTCCCCAACTGCGCAGGTGCGGCTGATGGGCCCGGCAGATGGGAGCGCACTGCGCAGGCTGGTGGAGAAGCATAAGCAAATAGAAATACAGTTATAGAGTCATACAGCACGGAAACAGGTCCCTTGGCCCAATTGGTCCATGGGGACCAAGAAGCCCCATCTAAGCTGGACCCATTTACCTACAGTTGGCCCATATCCCTCTAAACATTTCCAATCGATGTACCTGTTCAATATTTTCCCCTCTCACCTTAAACCTATGCCCTCTGGTTCTTGATTCCCCTACTCTGGGTAAAAGATTTTATGCTGTGTTCAACACCTCCGGGCTGCGGGTCTGCGGAGCGGTGCGGGCGGCGCCGATTTCAACATCGGGAGCCTGGGAGCTCCAAACCGGCGCGGCCTTGTCGGCTTCGGAAGCCGCGGTCTCCAGCTAGATAGCGGCCGTTCCAGGTGGCCCAGCCGCTGAGAGGACTCTCCTGACGCCGGGGCAAGACCACCCGGTGAGAATGGCCAGGAACATCGGGCCTCCGTAGAGGCAATTGCGGTGGCCTCAATAGGCCTGACTTTGGGGTGAAGTTGGGATAGGGACTGGACATTGTGCCTTCCCCCACAGTGGTGTCCATTGTGGGGGGATGATTTTTTGTCTGTAAGGTAATCCTGTTAATCTTTGTCCAAGATGGCTGCCGTGAAGGGAGAGTGGACGCTGGCGTGCTTTAGCTGCCGCTGTTCTCTCTTCACATTGTGTTTTTGATTTTTGTTTTTGGACTGAATTCTGTTTTTAATTTGTGTTTCTGTGATGTCTTTATTATTTATTTTATTCTGATTATATGTTTATATTTCTATTAATCTATGTAAGGTGTCCTTGAGATGTCTGAATGGCGCCTAATAAATAAAATGTATTATTATTATTATTATTATTATGCATTCACCTTATCTAGTCCCCTCATGATTTTGTACTATTTTATACCTATAAGATCACCCATCAGCCTCCTATGCTCCTCGCTTGCCCAATCTCTAACTACATTCAGGTCCTCTATTCCTGGCAAGATCTTCTCTGCACCCTTTCCAACAATGATATAGCAAGATGATCAAAACTGAATATAATACTCCAAGTGCTGCCTCACCAGTGTCTAGTACAAACTGTAACATAACTTCCCATATTCTATACATTATTATATTTGACACTTAATACTTTGACTGATGAAGGTCAATGTAAGTCTGCTTCACCACTTTACCTACCTGTGATGCCCACTTTTACGGAACTATATGCCTGTACTCTTATATTCCTATGCTCTACAACACTCCCATGGATCAACCAAAAACTGTGCAGGTCCTGACCCGTTTTGAATTTACCTATGCAGACATACACATCAGGCTCTGTGCCAACAAGGCCATGTTGTCCTTCTGGTGCCAAACAATGGGCAATCGCAGGACATTGTGCTCCAAGTTCCCTGGCATTGCTCCAAAAGTGTGTTGCATTGGGAATAACATCTGATGTGCTACCCTGTCTCAGAAATTGTGCCTGGACTGCAGAGTTGACTGACAGTAGGGCACGCGAGGTTGAATTTTCCCAGTGACAATATCCAGAAGTGGTCATGATTACACTGTACTCCATTAAAAATAAACCAACTGCAAAGGCAGTGTTATGCATCTGCATTGCCAGGGAATAATTCATATCAAGGCTCTCAGACTCAAAAATAGCACATATTTCATTAGTTTAAGCTGATGAAATACCAGGTTTGCAGTGCTCCTGATTTTTATCTGTTGTGCAAGAATGTTGGTTGGTTTATTCCATTCAATTAATTCCCCACGATATTTTTAACTGCGTTGGAATTTTACAGAATGTTGCTCTGTTGTTCAGTCACACTTCTGCTGCCCCTTCAGTTCCAAACACAAATTGAAATTTTAGACTTCAAGGATCATTGTGACTACCACTATTATTATGAGCTATGTAAAATATATACACCTGACAGTGTGGAAACTATTCCATCCCATTAGTTTTGGAAGTTGTCCTATCCACTTAACCTGCATTTTTAGATTAAAGGGCCTGTCCCACTTTCACGACCTCTGCCGAGTTTGCCCTTGACTCATACTTGCAGCATGGGTCATAGGAGGTCGTATGTAGGTCTTAGCAGGCCGTGATGCTAGTCGTAGGTACTCGTGCCATCTAGGTCGGGGCATTTTTTCTAGCATGACGAAAAATGTCCACGAGTAAAATAGGTTGTGAATTAGATTGTGAAAGTGAGACAGGCCCTTAAATAGAACTACTGAAGAAGTTCACCTTATCTACTTACCCAATCTAATAGTGTTACAGAGCCAGAGTTATACAGCATGAAAGCAGACCCTTCGCCTAATTTGCCCACGCCGGCCAAGCAATCCACACTAGTCCCACCTGGCTGCGTTTGGCCCGTATCCCTCTAAACCTTTCCCATCCATAATCTTGAATATTGTCAGAGTTTGAGGCTCGCTCACTTACCTATTAATAAATCTTTTGCCTCACAACTCCATGTAAAGTGTTTTTCTTGCTCTGCTCCAAATATATGCAATACCTTTCAGATACGCTAAAAGCTGAAAAGATTTATTTGTATCTGTGCAGCCCTGTCATTTCACGATTGTTGACAAAACATCTCCTATCATAATAAAACAGCCCAAATTGTTCTAGTCTTTGTATTTTCACAAGCCTACTACATTGCACAAAGCTTATCAGCGTACAAAATCAAAACAAACAAGATCCAATCTTTGTCATAAAGAAAGATAAAATTGATGTTTCCAACTTTCAGTCCACTGTGATGCAATATAAGCATCCGGATCAAATACGATATGTTAACTTATAGGGGGAGCGTAGCACTGGTGGAGCTGCTGCCTCACAGTGCCAGGGACCTGGGTTCATTAGATGAAGTTTCAGTTTGAGTCTGAAGAAAGGTTTCAACTTGAAATATCGCCAATCCATGTCCTCCAGAGACGCTGCTTGACCCATTGAGTTACTCCAGCGCTTTTATGATCTATTTCTGAGTCTTGGCAAACGTCATTGCTTGTTATCAAAGGTCCTGTTGACCATCCCGTGTTTTAGTTACTAAGCCATTTTCAATTCAACAATAGTTTCCCTTTACTTTTCCGATTGTAATTCGACCTCTGGTGCCTGCCACATCATTCGGTAAGATCATGGGTAACCTTCTATCACGTCTACTCTTCCAAACATATTCCTTGAAACTGTAGACTATGAGGTACATAGTTTTTGCTAATCTTCCTTTAAAAGTGCCATTGTCAATCTCAGATGTAACCTTTCCTTTAATAAATTTATGTACCCATAAAATATATTCTGATTCCTATACCTTCCTAATTTTGTCTACATTTTTCGGCCCCTTCAGATTTCCCCATGATTGACGTGTGACTGTCTAGAGACAGATTTCGACATATATACAACACAGAAGCTGATCCTTAGATACAATATAACCATATAACAATTACAGCACGGAAACAGGCCATCTCTTCCCTTAAATTGCCAATTAAATTATTCCTATTCAGGTACCTGTCCAAATATCTTTTAAATGTTGTAATTGTATCCACTTTCACCACTAAAGGGCCTGTCCCTCTTGAAGTCATTTGCGAGTCACGCAGATGGCGTGCGAAGAGTTTGCACATCAGAAAATCATGGGGCGCCGCGAGCTACTGCGCGTCACTGCCTAGGTCACCACGCGCTCATCATGTTCGCGGCACGACATTGTGACGCGTAAATGATGAAGTGCAAATAACGCCCAAGTGGGACAGGCCCTTTTACTCTAGCAGCTCGTTCCACGTGCCGACTGCCCATTAGTTTTGTTCTGGCAATTTACTCATCACCATCTTGGGTTTACGTTTATAGGTATGTAACATCTTGCAATTGCAATCTTATGGTGTTTCTGCTGCTCCATGCCTGTAACCACAGGATTAAAAAATGACAGCAATGCCTTTACTCTTTCATATAACCACATAACCATATAACAATTACAGCACGGAAACAGGCCATCTCGACCCTTCTAGTCCGTGCCGAACACATATTCTCCCCTAGTCCCATATACCTGCGCTCAGACCATAACCTTCCATTCCCTTCCCGTCCATATAACTATCCAATTTATTTTTAAATGATAAAAACAAACCTGCCTCCACCACCTTCACTGGAAGCTCATTCCACACAGCTACCACTCTCTGAGTAAAGAAGTTCCCCCTCATGTTACCCCTAAACTTCAGTCCCTTAATTCTCAAGTCATGTCCCCTTGTTTGAATCTTCCCTACTCTCAGTGGGAAAAGCTTTTCCACGTCAACTCTGTCTATCCCTCTCATCATTTTAAAAACGTCAACTCTGTCGATCCCTCTCATCATTTTAAAAACCTCTATCAAGTCCCCCCTTAACCTTCTGCGCTCCAAAGAATAAAGCCCTAACTTGTTCAACCTTTCTCTGTAACTTAGTTGCTGAAACCCAGGCAACATTCTAGTAAATCTCCTCTACTCTCTCTATTTTGTTGACATCCTTCCTATAATTAGGCGACCAAAATTGTACACCATACTCCAGAATTGGCCTCACCAATGCCTTGTACAATTTTAACATTACATCCCAACTTCTATCCTCCTTGCTTCTTTTAAGTGTATAGAATGTATTTTATCTAGGCCTGATGATGAATCCACTTTAACAGATGGTAGATCGCTTAATATGACCCCTCTTACTGTTTTTCATTTCACCTGACAGTTATTTTTGCATCATTCTCTTCCATGATGATGAATGCAGAGTATTTGTTCAGAACTATACTTGACTTTTGCATTCAGCTTATTGTTTTGGTTTCTAATAGAACTTACTCTTGATCGTCTTTTCTTTTCATGTACCCACAAAAGATATTGAGGAATTCCATGTCTTTATCTTTTTGTGAATTCTTGGTGAACACTAAACATCGTTGACACTCTTTCTTTACAACATTACTTAAAATCTCTTTGATCAGACTGTTAGTCATTGTCACTGATATCCTCCTGTGTATTGTGTCAATTTTTATGATGATACTTGTGTTTTATTGCATTACAATGCTTTGTGAATAGAGGTTGTTACAGTCTCAAAACAAATCACAACATTTGCAGGTCCATGCATCACCTTTTGAAATATTCATTGCGAACTTTCATGATGCATAATATAAATGTGAATTTCCGTAGTGTGGTGGCTTTTTTTATTGGTGGTGTTTAGTTTTATGTTGGTGGGATTTTTGAGGCCTTTGTATTATCTCCAAATGTTCTTCCAAGATTACTGTTAAACCCTCATTTATTTCACATGATTCTCTTGGATGAAATTCAAAACTATTATTGCCTCATCAATTTTACCTTTCGCTGGTGCATTATATTAAATTGCAGGTATTGAGAATCGTCATATCAGTCGATACACCTTAAAATAATTCATTATATGGGAAGGAATAAAGATTTACCTTAATTCTGTCTGCCAGTGATAGTTAGTGACCCACTTTGCCTTCCTAATTTCTTTTTTATGCATCACCCTACACTTTTCATGCTCCAGACAAGCTGCCCTTTTTGAAAGATACAGCATGAAAAAAGGCTATTCGGCCCTCTCAGGCCATAACGACCATTGATAACTCATTCACACCAGTTCGATGTTATCCCACTTTCTCATCCACTCCCAACACACTAGGGGCAATTTTTACAAAGGCCAATTTATCTTTCAACCCGTATGTCTTTGGGATGTTTGAGGAAACTGGAGCACATGGAGGAAACCCACGTGGTCAGTGAACGTACAAACTCCACACAAACAGCACCTGAGATTAAGATCGAACCCGGGTCTCTGGCGCAGTGAGGCAGCAGCTCTACCAGCTGCACCCCTTTTGTTCGATGGAAACCGCAGCACCCGGAGGAAACACACTTGGTCACTGGAGAAAGTGCAAACTCCACATGGACAGTTCCCGAGGTTGGGATCAAACTTGGGTCTCTTGTGCTGCAAGGGAAAGGTCTACCTATCGTGCCATTGTGTGAGTTATGGTTACTCACTCCAAAATGCTCTCCCACTGACACTTTCTCCACCTGACCAGCTACGATTCCTAAGTCCAGTCATGCTCCTTATTCTACCTACATACTGTGTCAAATGCTCCCTGAGACAGGTGTCACAAATTTTAATTGTAATTGCTTAAGGCAGTTGTAATTTAAACTCTATGTCCCTTTTTCATGTTTTCATTAATCCTTTTACCTCAATGTTTCTGTTCTTACATCCTTTGATTTGTTAATCTATCTCTCCTCCCTTCCTTCCTGTCATACAACTAAATTCCTTTATTTTCAATACCTTCTTCCCCATTCTTCCGAACAATTCTAACAATTTTGGATTTTTCCTAATTTTTCCAGTTCTGATGCTGTTTTATTGCTCTCAACCATTAACTTTCACAGACGCTGCCCAGCTGGCTGAATATTATAGAATATTTTTTTACTTTTTTGGAGGGGCACTGTTGTATTTTGCTATTGGTTTAACAATGAACACATTTCCACGTCTCCCTCTTCCCACTTTCTCCATCTACCCATCATCCCTCCTCATTCGGTTCTTTTATGTCTGAAGAAGGGTCCCGATCTGAAACGTGACCTATCCATGTTCTCCTGAGATGCTTCCTGACCCGCTGAGTTACTCCAGCAATATGTGTTTATTGCCCAAGATGCCAGCATCTGCATTTCCTTGTGTCAGCTACCAAGCTCTGTCAGACACTCCCTCTCACGTCTGTACAGTGGCCATCTTCCCTCTACACTTCCAGTCCTGACGCAGGGTCTCCACTCGAAACATCAACTTTCCCTTTGCCTCCATAGTTTCTGTGTGTTCCACTGAGCTCTTCCAGCAGATAGACACAAAGTGCTGAAGTAACTCAGCAGGTCACGGGCATCTCTGGAGAAAAAGGAAGAAAAAACACCCTTTTTCTCCAGAGATGCTGCCCGACTCACTGAGTTACCCCAGCACTTTGTGTCTATATTTAGTATAAATCAGCATGTGCAGTTCTTTATTTCTACATTTGAATTCTTCCAACAGTTTGCTTCTGATACCAGCACCTGCAATTTTTATGTCTCCACACATTCTCATGATTCACTTTGCTCACGCCGTCAGCATCTCAGTTCCAAAGTGTTCACATCATATCTATGTACTTAAAACTCTGATCTTGGATGTGTGTGTGTGTGTGTTTGTGTGTTTCATCTTCTCGAAAAAACGACGCGCTAATGGTAACATTTTTACATATTCCAGTAGAGATTTTTGCCGTGGAGTCCGAAATCGCCTTATCTGAAAATTTCATGCTTTATTTCTCGAGTTATTACTGAAAATGTTCAAAAATAGGACAAAACTTTGAAATAAAAACTACTGTCAATCGCTGATGTCACAATAGATCTGCGTGCCTGCCGTCTTGCTCACGCTGCGAGTGAAGTCACCTCTCCCTCCTCCTCCCATTATTCAAAAGATGCTGCCTCCTCTTTCCCCCCTCTTCCCCCCCCCCCCCCTCCCCCTCCTCTCCCCCCCTCTTCTCCTCCTCCCCACCTCTCGTTCCCTACTCTCTCTCCCCCCCTCCTCCCCTCCTCTCCCCCCCCTCTCTCTCTCTCCCACTCTCCCCCCCTCTCCTCTCTCCCCCTGGCTTCTTCCCGCCCCCGGCCTCTGTCCCCACCCCCCCCCGGCCTCTATCCCCTCCTGCCCCCTCTCTCTCCCCCCCATCTCTCCCCTCCCCCTCTCTCTCCCCCCCCCCCTCTCCCCCTCCCCGTCCCTCTCTGTGCCTCTGTGTCCCTCACTGTGTCCCTCACTGTGCCTCTGTGCCTCTCTGTGCCTCTGTGTCACTCTCTCTACCCTCCTCCCTCTATAGTTGGGGGATATGCGTGAGTGGATAGGGCGGGGGATGGGTTAAAAGGAATGAATGAATTAATATTAATATATCAAGGGCTGTGGATAGTGTGAGTGGGGGGTGGTTAGTGTGTGTGGGGGGGGAGTAGTGTATGTGTGATGCCGCAGGCCACGCCCCCCCCCGCCGCAACGGGGCCCAACGGGTCCCACTTGGTCTCGTACTTATTAAGAGTCTGATCTTGGATATGTATTTATTTGTGTGTTTGTGTGTAATCACATCTTTGCGAAACAGCGACTGAGTAATGGTAACATTTTTACGTATTCCGGTAGAGATTTTTCCAGTGGAGTCCAAATCTACTTATCTGAAATTTCAGGCTTTATTTCTCGACTTATTACTGAAAATGTTTCAAAATACTTTGAATTTAAAATGGTTTTTACTTTTAAATCATTCCTTAAGCTTCCAACACACTTTGATACTAAGTTGCAAGACAGGAACATTGGCAGGAACACTCTGAACTTTTCAGCTCAATGGCATCTCACAGCAAGTGCACCCGACATTTGCAACAATGTTGCCATCATAGCTCCTGGCAGTACAGGAGGGGACAGGTCAATTGGTATTGCAATTGGGGATTGGGATTTTTTTCTTCCAACTCCGTGCTGGGGGAGGCTCACGAGCTATGTTATTTGCTGAGGAGTGCTGCAATCTTACCTTCGACAACGGGTTGAGTTGGAGGACCACGTCTCCCGTTGGGGGAGCAGACCCAACGGGTCTGTACTTGGTCTAGTTTCTTATAAAAGTCTTAAAAGTTCCAGAGACTTGTTTCATATAAGTATAATTTACTTAACAATATTGCCCTCAGGTTATGGTGAATCTTTGGATCAATGTGAAAAGGGGTGGGCTAAAGGGGAAAAGGTTGTTACTAAAATTAATTTATAATTCTTGTGGGTGTAAAGTCCAGCCATGGTATCAGGATTATATCATATTAGATAAAGAATAATTGGTTCAGAATATCAGTAGCTGTTTTAAGGACATGCATTCTTATGTTTTTATATAATTCAACCATGCCTGCTTATGTTTACAAATATATTGGGAATTGTCCAAGTAAAATTGTTATGTTGGAATAGCCCCATAAATTTGCCATTGGCAATGGAAGATCTATAGTATCTCATATATAACCATTAATGTTGAATATAATTATAGAATTTGGTTGATATTACAAGTTAAACTAATATTTTTATGCCATAAATGCCGAACATTCTATTTATATAACCACACTTCCTGAAATCTTGCATCAAAATATAATAAATTCATGATTGAACTTTGGTTAATAATAAGAAATTGAAACATTTTAATAAAATCCTATCCAGATGATTTGGATGATTTCCTGTCTAAATATTGAGAGATTTATTCAGAAGCTTAAATGGTATTTTTAATACTTAAGCTTTTAATCATATTTAAGAAAATGTTCTAAAGCCCTTATCAATCTGTGGAATGTAAATCCAGAGACAATAAAAAAGCGTGTTCCTGAGTTTGTACTTTTCATAAATACTTCTTCTGCGTGGTGTGATTTTAGTTGCCAAGTCATAAAGTACAAGTACAGACTGGCCTACTTCGCTGAACAATTCTCTTGTTGTATTATACAACACTATTTCAATGAAGTAATACTAATTACTCAGAAGTATAAAAGTGATGTAATGCAGAATCAAATAATTCTGCCTGCACAGGAAACTATTTGGATGATCTAGTCTCTTTGAAGGCATTGATTGATTTAATTTCAAACACCCTTTAAGCCAGTGCCTTCCAGACACAAACTACTGAGAGATCCTCCTATTTGACTCGTGCCTTTTGTCCAAAATTGTATTTGTTTACTCATCTGGTTGTTGAACCGGTGGGGAATGAGAACAGCAACGCACAATTTACTCATCAAAATCAGCTTATCACCATTCTAACTTGTTAACTGAACTTTGCTGCGTTTCGTCTAACAAGTTTTGGTAAGGTTTTTATTGAGCTTCAGTCCATTCTGCAATGTGTTACGGGTGTTACATTCTCTTTGTTATGCAAAAAATAGTCAAAGCTACCTTGCCATGTTTTATATGAAAATATACTAGACTACGTGGGACCCGTTGGGTACCATGTTCACACGGGAGGGCTGGTCCCCCAACAAAATATTCCACCTCCACCAATTACAATATTGGTGGCCAGTGGGGGGGGGGGGCTTTCTGGAGTGCTAGTATGGGTGTGGTTGGCTGAAGGGACTGGTTTCCAGAGGGCTAGTATGGATATTGTGGGCCAAATGGATCCTTGGGGTGGCAGCTCAGTCACTCAAGCCTGATGTGCTGGCAGCTCACTCACGGCTGGTGGGCTGGCAGTTGTCTCACGGCTATTCCTTGAAATTCCATTCCAAGCAGGGTGCAGGGCCACCAAACTCAAGTGCAGTTTCCCATCACTTCAAGCAGGGTGCAAGGCCACCAAATTCAAGTGCAGTTTCATACCACTTCAAGCAGGGTGCAAGGCCACCAAATTCAGGTGCAGTTTCCTACCACTTCAAGCAGGGTGCAAGGCCACCACATTCAAGTGCCGTTTCCTACTACTTCAAGCAGGGTGCAAGGCCACTGAATTCGTGCAGTTTCCGACCACTTCAAGCAGGGTGCAAAGCCACCGAATTCAAGTGCAGTTTCATACCATTTCAAGCAGGGTGAAACCACCATAAAACCACACAAAACACCACATAAACACCACACTCTCAGTTCAGTAGACATACAGTGTGTTCAGTTGATTCACAGCTCAGACAGTCGTGACCTCTCCCTCCCCCATCTTGCAGAGACTGAACCACACCCACACTACTGGGTTTTATAATCCCTCTCCCCTCCCACCGGAGGCCTTCATGGCGTGATCGACAGGAGAGAGATTCTCAACATTTTTTAAACACTAATAACACATTTATTTGAGCAGAGGGGAACTGAGTAAGATGGCCAAAAATCACAGCCGTAAGTGGTAGCGTTTTATCTAAAATCAATATACAGTGCAAATAGGAAGTTGTCAAGTTTAGACTTTTAACCATGTCCAACCATTTGCTGTGCTTTATTTCAAACCAACCACCACCAACCATTTGCTGTGCTTTATTTCAAACCAACCACCACCAACCATTTGCTGTGCTTTTTTATTTTAAACCAACCACCACCAACCATTTTCTGTGCTTTATTTCAAACTAACCACCACCACCCATTTGCTGTGCTTTATTTCATATCAACCACATTTTCATTTTCAAACCACATTAAGGGCACTCAAGGTCAGTAAAACCACACTCACAGTTTAGTAGATATGTGTTCAGTGTTATTCACAGCTCAGACTGAGAGACATGACCCTCTTGCTCCCCCACCTTGCAGAGACTGACTGAGGCACTCAACACTTCCGGGTTTTATAGTTCCTCCGGAAGGGACGTGGCCTTCAAGAGAGAGAATCTCAACATTTTTAAAACACTAATAACTGTTTAATTTTTCATTGATGGGAAAAATCCTCTTGTCCTGCGCAGTGGAGGGGGACTGAGTAAGATGGCCAAAAATCACAGCCATAAGTGGCAGCGATTTTTCTAAAATCAATATACAGAACAACAGGAAGTGGTCAAAATCAGACTTTTAGTAATATAGAAGATATTCTGGTGGGCTGTCCCTGTATGGGTGCATTGCTCAGAACTCGTGTTTGACACTGACATTGTGGGCCGAAGGGCCTATTCTTGGGCTGTACTGATCTTTGTTCTATGAACTCTTTTTTGTGACAACTCAGCAAAAAACATGCCGCGTTTCATCCTAGTCTGAGGCTGAATGGCAAAGACAGAATCTTTCTTCATTAAGAGTTAAGTAAAATAGGTTAGAAACCATCCTATCAACAACTAGAGAGTTGTCCTGAGCTACCTCATTGGAGTCTCTTGGATTATTTTCAATCAGACTTTACTGGACTTTTTTCTTGCACTAAATGTTATTCCCTTTAACATGTATCTGTGCACAATTGCTCAATTGTAATCACGTATAGTCTTTCTGCTGACTGGTTAGCACGTAACAAAAGCTTTTCACTGTACCTTGGCCCACGTGACAATAAACTAAACGAAAAGCTAAACTAAGAACTAAGAAATGATCTGATTACTTCACAATTTTATGTCGGGGTGCCTAATCCAATCTTCCTTTCGACCATTGAAGACAAATATGAAAACAAGTTAAAGATAGCAATGAGGGAAGTATATGAAAAATGAGATAGATTGTAATTAGGTTAGAGATCATCAAAACTAATTTCTTTCATTAAATTCTGAAATTGTGACAAGAATCTTGGCGATCTCTAAAGTATGAAGTTTTCTTTTAAAATGTTGCTGTTCACAATGCAGTAAAACAAATTGATTTCAAATGTTGGCATCATAAAAGTGGCCGAGTTGAAGGCAGTTTTGTAATAACTAGAGTAAGTGGGACCCGTTGGGTCCCAGCATCACACGGGAGAACTGGTCACCCAACGCAATATTCCATCTCTCCACCAATACCAATATTGCTCGCCAGTGGGGGGGGAGGGACTTTCTGTCGCGCTAGTATGGGCGTTGTGGGCCGAAGGTACTGGTTTCCGGAGGGCTAGTAAAGACATTGTGGGCCCAATGGATTATTGGGCTGGCAGCTCAGTCACTGAGGCCTGGCAGTACAGTCACTTGGACCTGGCAGGCTGGCAGCTGAGAAACTGCCAGAAATTTTGCCCAAAACAAGTGACAGACTGTGAGAGAGTAGGGGGAGAGGGTGGACAATGGATTATTGGGCTGGCAGTTCACTTACTCACGGCTCGTGGGCTGGCAGTGCAGTCACTCACACCTGGTACGCTGGCACACACACACACACACCTCCCTTCACACCCCCCACTCATTGTCATTCACACACACACACACACACACACACACACACACACACACACACACACACACACACACACACACACACACACACACACACACACACACACACACACACACACACACACACACACACACACACACACACACACACACACACACACACACACACACACACACACACACACACACACACACTCATTCCCTCACACACACTCACCCAATATTAAAATGCCAAGTAACTTCAGAACATGTTGAATATACAGTGTGTAAAACAAATGTTTAAAGCCTCCTGTAGAGGCTGCTGGTGCTGAAGTAAAATCGTGCTTTAAATAACAGCCACCACACTTCCGGGTTTTATAGTTCCACCACCCTGCCGCCAGCGGGGACAGCAGAGAGAATGGCGAAATCTTTTAAAACATTAATATCTCTCTGATTTTTCATCGATGGGAAAATCCTCCAGTCCGGCGGAGGGGGGCTCTGAGCGAGGTGGCCAAAAATGACGGCCGTAAGTGATGGCTTTCTCTCGGAAATCACATCGCTGTGAGTCAAAAGCGGTCAAGATCTTACCTTTAGTAATATAGATGTAGAAAATGATTACACCCTCAACAGCTGGGTTCATTCAGGGAGGTTAATATCATTCAGACTTGCTGTTAGAATACAGGGGAAAAGAAAGATTGCTGTAGTTATAAAACGGCCAAGTATCGCCACACTTGGTCAGGGATTACGAATTTGTGAGAGACAAGCAGCATCTCTCAAGACCCTTCTTCAGTCACCCATTCCTTCTCTCCAGAAATGCTGCCTGTCCTGCTGAGTTACTCCAGCATTTTGTGTCTATCTTCGGTTTAAACCAGTATCTGCAGTTCCTTCCTACACACTTAACTTGTGATTGATTGAAAGATACAGCATAGAAACAGGCCCTTTGGCCCACTGAGTTCACGCCAACCATCACTCACCCATTCACACTAGTTCTTTGGAATGCACTCCCTACACACATGGGGCAATTTACAGCGGCTAATTAACCTACAAACCACCATGTCTTTGGGATCTGGGAGGAAGCCACTGGAGGAAACCGACATGGTCACAAGGACAATGTACAAACTCTGTGCAGACAGCACCCTAGGTCAGCATTGAACCTGGGTTTCTGGTTCTGTGTGGATGCGACTCTATTAGCTGCTGTATTCGGTATAAATAAGCGAGTTTGGTATTCTGACCTTGCATGCCAGGTCAAAGGTCACTCTGGATAAACATTGATTGAAGCAGTGGAGCTGTGTACACATTTCATCCGTTTTTTCCAGCTTTGATTCTTCTAGGTAAGAAAATACTGCATTCAAAACTATGAGTTAGTTGTGTTTATTGTTCCTTTGTTAAAAGCTAAGATTATTTTGTTGTTTTTATTGCTTTACTTGACCAAATGGGGTGTTTGGTCCCTGTCACTCAGGAGGCCTAGTCCCCCAACGCAATATTACACCACTCACCCATAGCCCCCTACGGGAGGCCTGGTTCCCCAACACAATCCGTTCCCTAAGGCAATATTCCATCACACACCCGTTTTCGCAACGGGAGGCCTGGTCCACCAACGCAACCCGTTCCCCAAAACAATAGGTGATGCAAAAATTGCTGTCCGGAGGCGGCTGGGGGCTTTGTTTTGGCCGTTTCCTGCCTTCAGTTCCCTCCCCTCCCGGGAGGGGGCCTTCCCCAGTGGGCCGGGGGTCGTCGGCTGCGGATCTCTCCTTGTCCAGGCAGAGTTGAGCTGGGTTTGGCACTTCTTCTCCGCACTGGCTGTGGGCCGCTGTCCCGTCGGGGCTGATGGTTGGCCTGCCGGGCATGCGGAGTTGAGCTGAGGTGGCTGTGGGCCGCTGTCCCGTCCGTCCGGGGCTCGTGGACCTGTGGGTTGGCCCGTCGGGCAGGCGGAGTTGTGCTGGGGTTGTCGCTTTTTCCGCGCTGGCTGTGTACCTGTGGGCCGCTGCTCTGGACCGCTGTGCCGTTGAGGGGACGGACGGACAGAACAGGGACGGTCCAGTGGTGGTTCGGCAGCGCTTGCGGCGCCGGGGACCCGGGTTCGATCCTGGCTGCGGATGAGGCGCGGGTCTGTGTGCGTGCAGCTGCCGATAATGTCTCTCCGCCGGTCGAGTCTGCCCCCCCATCTCCCACTCGCATCTGCCCCCTCTCTCTCGCTGTTACACCCGGCTACTCACCCCTCCTCAGATTAAATATATTTTTACACATAAATCATGAATAAAGATAAGAATTTATACACAGTTTATACCGCCAGCACTTTGTTCACTTTTTCTTTTCAGCGAGTGACCTTTGACAAATCCCATGATTCCTTGCGTTTTTCGGAATACCAAACTCGCTTATTCAGCAGAATTTTGACAAGATCCATTTTTTAAATCGCAGTGATAGTTTGCATAAACAGATATTGTTCATCAGAGTATAAAATGTTAATGTTTGATTTGATCATGTTATTTAGGGTTTTGTAGGGAATTATGATAAGAGATAAACGGAATGAAGACATACCACAAAATCAGTGTCAGATTATTCATCATAGAATTAGAAAAAGAGTATCCTTGCATAGTAAATGTAATAGTATAGAACATCTTTTCACAAAAAAACGATCAGCTCAAATACATTTAAATTTGAGCTTTAAAAGCAATCAATTATATGAAAATATACCGTCAAAATCGGTGGATGGACAGAAGACATATACCCAGCAGTGATCTCTCGGGATAGCACATTTCCTGTATTGAGGCCACTTTGTGGTGTTTGTGTTGGAGTGGGAATTTGCTCTGGCGCATAAGGAGCCGGTCTTTCACAGTCCTTTCATTGGATGTCTCACCTTTGGGAGCAAAGGTAGAGGGTAGGGGGAGGGGGTTTGGGAGGGGGAGTTAATCTGCCTTTGGTCTTAAAACATAACCAGATATCCTTTACCTCTTTACACACATTGCCTGTTCACATTGTACAGAATTAACTTTCTGTACAATGTGAAATGGATTTAGCACTAATCTCAGGGACAGATATCGAAAATGGCAGCTTGGGGGACGAAGCGATATTTTGGGATAGATTACAACCAGCGGTATGAACGTCGATTTCTCTAATTTCGTCACCCCTTCATTCTGTCCTTCCACCTCCCTAGTCGTTTTACTTGTTCCAATGCTTGCATCCTTGTATCCCTTCGTTCTCACCTCTTCCCCAGGCACCAATGGGCCATTATTGACTACACCCTTCTTGGTCATCTGTTGCCAGCCCTGCTTTGTTTTGGCCTTTTCCTACTTCCACTTCCCTCCCCTCCACTTTCTGTCTGACGAAGGGTCCCGACCCAAAATGTCACCCATCCTTTTTCTCTAGAGATGCTGCCTGAGCTGCTGAGTTACTCCAGCACTTTGTGTCTATCATCGATATTTTTGACCTGTTTGCTCCATTACATTTTTTCACTATCACATTTTCAAATTTTCAAATGTAAAGCACTTTGGCCAACGAGAGTTGTTTTTTAAATGTGCTATATAAATAAATGTGACTTGACTTGACTTGAATGAAGCATTTGTTAAAGTATTTTTTGTAAATATCATATTGGTGAATATTATGGCCTAAAGACTTTGGAAATGCTGCCTCATTTATATATTTTGAGATTGCACAATAAATTTTAAAAATGTTAAAATATTTGTCCTTTTCTCTTTTGTCCTGGCAGCTGGTTGGCGGAGAGTTTGATTTGGAAATTAACTTCATAATTCAGGATGCAGAGAGTATTGCGTGCATGATTGAACTTCTTGAACACTGTGATGTCACCTGCCAGGCAGAGATTTGGAGTATGTTCACAGCTATACTACGCAAGAGTGTGCGCAACCTTCAGGCCAGCACAGAGGTTGGTCTCATTGAGCAAGTGCTACTGAAGATGAGCAAAGTGGATGACATGATAGCAGGTATGCCTTCTGTAAGCTATGCTCCGGACACTTAGTCTGCTAAATATGATACTGACAGTGAATAAATCACAAAATTATGTTACAGTTTATGTTTAATTAACAAATTGGTAGAATACGATTTGGCAATTTTGATATATATAGCTGTTCGATAAAATTGGCAGGGCAGATTAAGATTGTAAACAGGAATAGCCTATTAAATGCCTATGGCCTGCACTGCCATTCAGTAAGATTATGGTTGATATTTTACTTTCCAGTGGGAATATCATATCTCTTCATTTCCTTAGAAGCAAATAATCTATTTATCTGCTGAAACAGGTCCACCACCAATATATTGCGGCAACTGAGGGTCTGGCACCTCCTTTAATCCGGACAAAATTACGAGAACGCACATAAAGTCCATCTAAGGTGGCCGATCTCAACCACATTGGTATTTCTGTGGCCGATCGGCAGGTTGAATTTGCTCCCTGCGGCTGAGGCTCTGGAACTCTAGCCTGGCTGGAACCATCAAATCCGTTCCAGTAGACATCTTCCGGTATCTCGGCCCCTCGATGTCCTAGGCGATGTCCTGTTGAGTATCGAGAGGCCATGATACACGTTAGAGAACGGGAGGGGTATAATTAGTGGTTCAGAGGTGTATTGTTGACCTCGGTTGGTCTGGCAGAATGGATAATCTGGCAAGGCTCTGGAACCAAGGGTTCCGGAAAATCGGTTGTGGAATCTTGAACATAAACAACATTCTGGAACAACTCAGCAGACTAGGCAGCATCTCCAGAGGACACTGATGGGCAACGTTTCAGTTTGAAACCCTTCAGAGATGTTGCCTGACCTACTGAGTTATTCCAGCACTTTGTTATTTTTTCCTAATATATAAGATAGCTTATATCACATGGCTGAACCTGTTCAACTTCATTTACATGCCACTTAGAATTGAATTTCCCATCATTGGTTTATATTCCCTTGTTGCTTCATTGCTATTCTGCAATGAAATGTATCATTTTTGAGTTTTCGTATTTACGTTATACACCATTCTTTGCAGATCTGCTGGTTGACATGTTGGGTGTTCTAGCGAGTTATAGTATTACGGTCAAGGAACTCAAACTGCTTTTCAGCATGTTGCGTGGAGAAAGTGGATTCTGGGTAAGTTCCTGTACTGAGACTTAAGAAATGTATGTAAATTAGTGAAGCTTTATGTCATGGGTATATTGTTGTTTGTTTTGGTGTGTACATTTTGTTCTTTGCTTGTTTTTCTAAAATAAATATGTAAATTGACTTAACATAGCTAAATGTAATACAAAGGAACTGCAGATACTGGTTTATACCAAAGTTAGACACAAAATGCTGGGGTAACTGAGCAGGTCAGGCAGCACCTCTAGAGAAAATGGATAGGTGACGTTTCGAGTCATGACCCTTCTTAACATTGATAATAAATGATTAAAGTAGTGAAATATTGCCCTGATGTTTTATTCATCTTGCACATCAAGGGTGAAAGATATTATTTTCAATTTCTTCCACAGCCAAGACATGCAGTTAAATTGCTGTCAATTCTGAATCAGATGCCACAAAGACAAGGCCCGGATACATTTTTTAACTTCCCTGGACGAAGTGCAGCAGTATGTATGATATATATTCTCCAAATCTTTTGTTGCTTCGTATAGGGCATTAGACCAAGACTTGGAAGAGTAGGGGGAAGGGAGATCTCGCGGGTCAGTTGGAGGAGCCGGTCCTTGCGGGTTGAACGGAGGAGCCGGACCTAGCAGGTCGGAGTCCTGGTCGGCGGAGCCCGCGGCTGGGGCCCGGGATGTCAACACGGCGGCGTGAAGTGGGGTGTCGACAGCGGGAGGCCTTGGTGGCGGTGAAGCAGCGGCAGCGGTGAAGCCTCGCGATGATGGAGGCGGGTCGACCCACGGTCAATGGTCGATGAGTGCATGGAGGGGGGGAGAACAATGGTGGACCCGGCGTTGAGGAACCGCCGTGAGGGAAATGGGAGGGAGAACAATGGAGGACACAGCATGGGGGGACCGACGTGAGGGAAGTGGGGGGAGAACAATGGACAATTGGGGAGGCTGGGAGAACAAAGGACAATGGGGACCACTGGGGAGTGGGGGAACCGCTGGGGGGAGAACGAAAGGAGAAGCCGGCGTGCTTTGTAAATTTATCAGTGCCATATGTGGCTGCTATTTGAATACATTGGGTATGCAAGCAAAGAATTTCACTGTGCCTGGTCACATGTGACAATGAAGTGAGGGAAGTGGGGGGGAAAACATTGGGACGACAGATGGCGCAATGGGCTAAGTGTTCGGCTGGCGACCGGAAGGTAGCCGGTTCGAATCCTGCTTGGAGTGCATACTGTCGTTGTGTCCTTGGGGCAAGACACTTCACCCACCTTTGCCTGTGTGTAAATGTAATGTAATTATGTGAAGCACTTTGGGGTCAATGCAAGTTGACTAAAAATGTGCTATATAAATAAGATTATTATTATTATTATAAGTATTATTATTATTATTATAAGTACTCCATTTCTATTCCAAAGAAGAGGGTTCAGGAGGGGAAAGAATAGTAGTGGAGTGGAATATGAATTTCCAGCTGAAATCCAGTGGAAATTTTAGTTAACGATTGATTGCAGAGTTGAGCTGTTATTTTTCAATGAACAGCAATGAACCGATGTAGTATTCCAGTGTTATGGTTATTCTACCAGAATATAATGGGATGAATGGTACTGCATTTGGATCTGGTAGTGCTCAGGCATTTCCACAAGGGTCCTGTACGTATGTGGATCTATTGTTAGTCCAGGCATGCCAGGTGCCAAACACTGGTATATCTCTCCGTCACTGGAGCCTGGCTGAGCCCAGTGTTGCTGTGATACCCCAGCATTAGACTGAGGAATTGTCACTTGAGACCTAATCCAGGTCAGATCTGGCAAAGATTTAGTGACCTTCCACATTTGAGAATGAGGCCTGGAGATTAGTAGGAGAAGGTAAGATGGATCCAATTGTTTTTTATTGATTTGCCAATGTTTAAAACATTGTTTTTAATGTTTTCATTTTTTTTTTTAAATGTATCCACATAGCTACAAAAGCTATTAAAACATTACAAACAGTGAAAGCCATTTTAATAACTCTTAAATTCTTTGAAAGCCCTTTATTGGAGCTTTGTCCAAACTATCAGGGTGTTCTGGAGCAGGGTCTAAGAGTTATGCCTCCCTGAGACTAAATCATTGCTGAGACCCTGTTATCCAGTGGACTCCATGTGACACCCATCGTCAGAGTCACAGTTGTACAGCAGAGAAACAGGCCCTTCAGCCCAACTTGTCCATGCTGACCAAAGTGTCCCATCTACTCTAGTCCCATCTGCCCTCAGGATGTTGTTTGTAATGCAATTGTACCCTTCCTCATGGAGGGAAATGCTGGCAATTCCACTAAAACTGGTAATATTCTTGATGAGAATTTGGGCCATTATTATTTCTGCATTCAGACCTGGATCAGCAAATGAACTATTTAATCACGTCTAGGTTTAGGTTAAGGTTTATTATTGTTGCATGAACTGAAGTACAGTGTAAAGCTTTGTTTTGCATGCTATCCAATCAGATCAGATATACCATACAATCAGTTTAAACTCAAGTACAATAGACAGAGCAAAGGGGATGATACAGGAGAAGTCCCCCAACTTTGGGCTTCTTCACTGTAGCACCACAAAATGGTAAGTCCTATGATTCAATAAAGTTGCCACTAATGTCTGACCTCTGTTCCCTTTGACTTTTTACCAGGCCATTGCTTTGCCTCCAATTGCTAAGTGGCCTTATCAAAGTGGTTTTACGTTAAATACCTGGTTTCGCATGGATCCACTGAATAATATAAATGTGGACAAGGACAAGCCATATCTCTATTGGTATGTACAATTTGTGTGGATATCTGCTTTTTTATAATACGGGATAAATGTATGCAGTAGGTATGACCCGTAAAGCTTTGTGTCTTTTCACCTCTGAATGAAAATGGCAATAATATTATAGATACATTTTAGTGGATATGATAGTTTATAATAAATTGCAACGTCTATGCTCAGGGTTTCTTTCCATTTTAGTTTTTAATGCCTGTGTCATATGCAGCTTTTTAAAATATATTAATAACTTTTGCTCCATCACATATCCTTTGTTTTCAGATTAAGTAGGCTTGTACAATGGATTTAACAGAATAGAGCTTCATACACCATCACTTTCCCAATATAAAATTGAATTAAAATGTAATTTATCAGCATAATCGCAGGGAAAGGAAGTAAATATTTCAAACAGATTCCCATTAACAAATTAATAAAATATAGGGGACATCTCCCCTACAGACAAGGAAGGAAAATTAGATAAAATATAAGACTCAATATATATAATTACATTTGCAAGGTGTTGCCAATACATTAAAACATTTTTTATTAAAACACTCCTGACTCTTAATAGCTTCTCATATTTAAACAAGTTTGTGAAAATATTGAATACGCTTCATGAAGATAATTTACCTATTCTGTTTAAACGTTTTAATGGAATGAGCCTGCACCACCATTCAATATGATCATGGCTGATCATCCAACTCAGTATCCTGTACCTGCCCTCTCCATACCCCCTGATCCCTTTAGCCACAAGGGCCACATCTAACCCCCTCTTAAATATAGCCAATGAACTGGCCTCAGCTACCTTCTGTGGCAGAGAATTTCACAGATTCACCACTCTCTGTGTGAAAAATGTTTTTCTCATCTTGGTCCTAAAAGACTTCCCCCTTATCCTTAAACTGTGACCTCTTGTTCTGGACTTCCCCAAAATCGGGAACAATCTTCTTGCATCTAGCCTGTCCAGCCCCTTAAGAATTTTGTAAGTTTCTATAAGATCCCCCCTCAATCTTCTAAATTCTAGCGAGTACAAGCCGAGTCTATCCAGTCTTTCTTCATATGAAAGTCCTGCCATCCCAGGAATCAGTCTGATGAACCTTCTATGTACTCCCTCTATGGCAAGAATGTCTTTCCTCAGATTAGGAGACCAAAACTGTACACAATACTCCAGGTGTGGTCTCACCAAGGCCCTGTACAACTGCAGAACCTCCCTGCTCCTATACTCAAATCCTTTTGCTATACTCAAATCCTTTTGCTAACATACCATTCGCTTTCTTCACTGCCTGCTGCACCTGCATGCCTACTTTCAATGACTGGTGTACCATGACACCCAGGTCTCGTTGCAACTCCCATTTTCCTAATCGGCCACCATTCAGATAATAGTCTACTTTCCTGTTCTTGCCACCAAAGTGGATAACCTCGCATTTATCCACATTATACTGCATCTGCCATGCATTTGCCCACTCACCCAACCTATCCAAGTCACCTTGCAGCCTCCTAGCATCCTCCTCACAGCTAACACTGCCCCCCCCAGCTTCGTGTCATCCGCAAACTTGGAAATGTTGCATTCAATTCCCTCGTCTAAATCATTTATATATATTGTAAATAGCTGGGGTCCCAGCACTGAGCCTTGCGGTATCCCACTAGTCACTGCCTGCCATTGTGAAAAGGACCCGTTTACTCCTACTCTTTGCTGTTTAGCTGCTGTTGCCCCAATCTGACACACATTTGTGACATTTACTTGATTTTGTAGGTTCTCTCCCTTGAGTAAGAATACTAATGTCAATTGTAGGACCATAACTCCTAACCTAATGAATTTTGGAATATTTTAATTTGTGTGTTTCTATATTGTATCAGATAGAACATATTTGAGGACCTTGGCTTGGATCTGGAAATTTTCATTTTGGGACTACCATTCAACTATTGACAAAAATTGATTTAAATTGTGTTAAAGTCATCCCCACTAAATGGCGTCTGCATTTTTATTTATAGAGAATTTATCTTTTAATTTTTTTCTCCTTTTGTTTTGGGGTAAATATATATTTTCTGGCTGTTGGTAAGCTTTCGAGACTTTTAGAGTAATTGAATACTGGTCTGAAACTAAGATGTGTTTAAAAAAGAAAGTGGGGGTGATTTCTTCTCTGTTTTGTCTTATCTAAGCTTATATTTATGATTTATGTTTGTTTCTTTTACGATGCAAGAGTGTTAATGAGAACTCAGAAAGTGCAGAAGATTTTTCTTTATCGTTATTTAATCAATTTTATAATGAATCAACCATGACATTGTTCTGAAGAAATACAATTTTAATTTTTAATTTGCAGTTTTCGAACAAGCAAAGGAGTTGGCTATTCAGCACATTTTGTTGGAAATTGTTTGATTGTGACATCGTTGAAGTCAAAAGGAAAAGGTTTCCAGCATTGTGTGAAGTATGATTTTCAACCTAGAAAGGTAAATAGATAATCACTAACAAAAATTCTCACAGAAGATAACATGGTCTGGAATATAAATATAATTGTTAGAATGTTGTTTTTGCCTGGTCCATGTAATAATCATGCAATATTTAAAGAACTGAGCACATTTGTTCTGTTGTTAAATAGAATAAATATTAAAGATAAGTATCAAAAGCTTGTTTACCTTTAGGCATATAAAAGTTCAAAGGATGGAAAATAATCTTATTCTATTCATTGATAAAGTCAGTATAATGAATATTCACACACGATGATTAATTGGCTTACTTAATGCCAATTGAAATGAATACATTGTCCCACATTTTTCAGCATTGCACATTTGTCAGATTTCATATAGGGAATGACATAATCTGTACCTATTCTTATTTTGCAGTGGTATATGATCAGCATTGTGCACATCTACAATCGTTGGAGGAATAGTGAGATTCGTTGTTATGTCAATGGTCAGCTAGTTTCCTACGGAGATATGGCTTGGCATGTCAATACCAATGATGTAAGTTCAATGTTGCATCGGGCTACAAAATCGCGGCTCAATGGCATATTTGATAGAGCTGATGCCTCACATAGCACAGACCTAGGTTTGATTCGGACCTTGGGTAAAGTGCATATGGCGTTTGCACTCCCCCCCGTGACTGCATGGGTTCCCCAAATTCTGTAAATTGCCCCTAATGCGTTGGAAATGGGCGGCGAAAAAGTGGGAGATCATAGAACTAGTGTGAATGGGTGATCGAAAAGCCTGTTTCCATGCTGTATCTCGAAACTAAAAATAAACCCAAAAAGAAAAGTATTAATAATAATAATAATAATAATAATAATCTTTATTGTCATTGTACAAGACAACAAAATTTATGTTGGAGCAGTCCTCCAGCTGCACAGGAATATGAGTATAAAAATACGTTTAAAAAAGAACTATTAAAAAATTAGACATAATCATATAGGAGTATGGGCGTGTGAGAGAGAGGGAGGGAATCAGTGTGGGAGGGGAATAGAGTTCAGTAGTGTCACAGCTCTATGGTAGAAGCTGTTTTTTAGTCTTGTCGTGCGGGCGCTCAGTGTAGCAATGTTACAAAATTTTGAGATTTAAAAAATCAAGTCTGCAATTTATCCCATCAGATAAAGCATAACAATAAGTTTAATTTGACACCAAATTCACTTTCATATCTCAAGTATTAAAAAAGTTATGACCATTTTCATACTCGGAAATTAGCATCTTGTTCCCTATTGATTTTCAATGGACATTACAAAAAAGCTGTGATCTTGGATAGTCAAACGCCCATTTTTTAAGGAAAAATTAACATTTTTAAATAGCCTAAGTGTCCAAAGATTATTCACAAATAATTCACAATATAACATGATTTTTATATCTAATTTACATTAATTTATAGGCCAAATGGAAGGAATTTAGTGTTCAATTGCTGTAAATAAATGCCCATTTAAATCGGCTTTCTAGTGGGTTCATGTGGAACGCGCTGGTTTAGAATGTTGACATAGCGCTGGATTAGTGCCCTCAAATGCCGAGAAAAATACTGCGGGATATAAAAAGCCCAAAATGAGCTACTCGCTATAGATAACTTGATATATAGGGTTATATATATGCCCCATTTAATGTAAAAATAAGGTACATACCTTTAATTGTTTGCTCTATAAAACCCTGGGGCTGCGAGAGGTTGCGGAATCAGACAGTAATTTTAAAACTATTAGAACTATATTATCGAGGCCTATAAAACTAATAATACCTTTTGCGACCGGGTCTTGCAGCGATTTTTCGTTAATGATTTACTAGGTTGAACATGTGCGATTAGTACAGCCTAGTGAAAATCGCGTTTTAAACCCGCCCCCTCCAAACAGCGCCAAAATCGCCGACATGGCTGAGGGCAGATTCCTAATGACGATTCAGATAGGTTTTGTAACATACCTACTCAGTGTTCTGCATCGTCTTCCTGAGGGCAGAGGGGTGAAGAGGCAGTGTCCAGGGTGTGTACTGTCTCTAATGATGCCCTTGACCCTCCGGATGCAGCGGGTCCGGTAGATGTCCTCCAGTCTGGGGAGCTGGGTGCCAGTGATCCTCTCAGCAATCTTAATGACGTGTTGGAGAGCTTTCCTGTTCTCTGCGGTGCAGCCAGTACCATACTGTGATGCAGTATGTGAGAACTAACTCGATGGCTGACCTGTAGAAGCTCACCAGCAGCTGTTGTGGGAGACGTGCCCTCTTCAAGCACCTCAGGAAGTGAAGCCTTTGAAGCACCTCAGGAAGTGAAGCCTTTGAAGTCCTTTCTTGGCCGTCGCCGTGATGTTGATGGTCCAGGTCAGGTCGTGGCTGATGTTGACCCCGAGGTACCTGATGTTCTGCACAGCCTCCACTGTCTCGCCGTTAATGGTGATGGGCTGATGGACGAAGGACTTCGGTCTCCTCCTGAAGTCCAGGATCACCTCCTTTGTTTTTGCTGCGTTGAGGATCAGGTTGTTCTCATGGCTCCAGCTCACCAGGTTCTCTACCTCTGTCCTGTAGGCGGCCTTGTTGTTACTCGTGATCCTGCCTACCACGATGGTGTCATCTGCAAACTTTAATATGGTGTTGGCCTCGTGGGTGGGTTTGCAGTCGAGAGTGTAGAGGGAGAAGAGGAAGGGGCTCAACACACAGCCCTGGGGTGCACCGATGTTCAGGGTGATGCTGGAGGAGACCTGCCTCCCCATGTGCACAGTCTGTGGTCGGCCAGTGAGAAAGTCCAGGACCCAGCTGCTCAGGTGTGTGTTGAGGCCCAGGTGGTCCAGCTTGGTGACTAGTTTATGGGGGGGGGGATGGTGTTAAAGGCGGAGCTATAATCTATGAATAGCATCCGCACATAACTGTCCCGCTGGTCAAGGTGTGTCAGGGTGAAGTGGAGGGCCAGTGACATTGCGTCCTCCGTCGACCTGTTTGCCCTATAGGCAAATTGGTGGTGGTCTAAGGAGGTGGGGATGCTGTTCTTCAGGTGTCCCAGTACCAGACGTTCAAACCACTTCATCACCACCGGTGTCACTGGCCGATAGTCGTTGAGGGACTGGATGACTGATTGTTTTGGCACAGGGATGAGTGTGGCAGGTTACACAAAAAAGCTGGAGAAACTCAGCGGGTGCAGCAGCATCTATGGAGTGAAGGAAATAGGCAACGTATCGGGCCGAAACCCTTCTTCAGACTGATGGGGGTTGGGGGGGCGGGGACGAAGAAAGGCAAAAAGGAGGAGGAGCCCGAAGGCTGGGGGATGGGAGGAGACAGCAGGAGGGCTGAGGAAGGGGAGGAGATGCAAGGACTAACAGAATTGGGAGAATTCAATGTTCATGCCCCCAGGATGCAGACTCCCCAAGCGGAATATGAGGTGCTGTTCTTCCAATTTCCAGTGTTGCTCGCTCTGGCCATGGAGGAGACCCAGGACAGAGAGGTCGGATACGGAGTGGGAGGGGGAGTTGAAGTGCTGAGCCACCGGGAGGTCAGGTTGGTTATTGCGTACCGAGCGAAGGTGTTCGGCGAAACGATTGCCCAACCTCCGCTTGGTCTCACCGATATAGATCTGCTGACATCTAGAGCAGCGGATGCAATAGATGAGGTTGGAGGAGATGCAGGTAAACCTCTGTCGCACTTGGAACGATTGCTTGGGTCCTTGAATGGAATCGAGGGGGGAGGTAAAGGGACAAGTGTTGCATCTCTTGCGGTTGCAAGGGAACGTGCCCGGGGAGGGGGTGTAGATGCTGCTGCACCCGCTGAGTTTCTCCAGCTTTTTTGTGTACCCAAAAAGAAAAGAGTGGGTTGAATAAATGATTGGAAGTGGAGTATCAAGAAACACCACCCCTTCAGATTTAGCCTAGATTTTTCTGATCAGCAGCTGAGGACAGCACAAGCTTCTGGCTTGAAGAAAAAATTACTGAGCTTTGAGATACAGATTTCCCTTTTTATTTAATGAATTGTGAGATGGAGCCACTTAGAGATGATTTGTGATGTGCATCAACAATGATTTTGTAAAGTAGGTTGTGAATGAAAATTTGGTACAGGCAACAAACATAAAAGGAAAAAAAACAATAGTTTCATTATTTAGTTTTTCATAATGCGGTATTTAATTTGTGAATTTCTCATGGAACTAAATATGAATCTGAACGATCAAAACATGATTTTATTTTAAGAAAAGCTTAATGATCTGTGAACATTTTGTTCTGGAATGGAGAGATTGCTTACTTGAAATTAGTTTTTCGATCCTGCTGAGAGAGTTCAATTGTAATTTACAATTGTTAGGTTCAGCATTGAACAGGGCATAGCATTTTCAGTTTTACTAACAATGCTCTGCTGATTCCACTTTGCAACAATCCACTTGCTGATTCCACTCTGTTTGCATTTGCCGAGATTGCAATGTGGCATCCTTCTGGATTTTCATCTTTAACTGTACTTTTGTTGCTGTGGGTTGTCAGTTTTAGTATTGGATGCTAATGTATCTTCCACATTACAACTGCAAATTCTGGGCCTGTAGTAGTCATTTTGCAACTTGGAAGTGATTTCAAAAGAATCTAAGTCAAATTTTAGAATGTTAAACCTGACCCAATCCCCCAAATAAACATGTTTCTTTTTTATGCAGTATTATGTAATATAAGATTAAATGTTCAAGTTCAAGTGAGTTTATTGTCATGTGTCCCGGATAGGACAATGAAATTCTTGCTTTGCTTTAGCACAACAGAACATAGTAGACATTTACTACAAAACAGATCAGTGTGTCCATATACCATTATATAAATATATACACACATGAATAAATAAACTGATAAAGTGCAAATAACAGATAATGGGTGATAAGAGTTTTGTCCGAGCCAGGTTTAATAACCTGATGGATGTGGGGAAGTAGCTATTCCTGAACCTGGTCGTTGCAGTCTTCAGGCTCCTGTACCTTCTACCTGAAGGCAGCAGGGAGATGAGTGTGTGGCCAGGATGGTGCGGGTCTTTGATGATACTGCCAGTCTTTTTGAGGCAGCGACTGCGATAAATCCCATCGATGGAAGGAAGGTCAGAGCCGATGATGGACTGGGCAGTGTTTACTACTTTTCGTAGTCTTTTCCTCTCCAAGCCACGATGCATGTTCTCCAAACCTGTCAGCATGCTCTCTATTGTGCACCTGTAGAAGTTAGAGAGAGTCCTCCTTGACAAACCGACTCTCCGTAATCTTCTCAGGAAGTAGAGGCGCTGATATGCCTTCTTGATAATTGCATTAGTGGGCAATGATGGTTTGCAATTACCTGATTTTTTTGTTGTTGTATCTTTTTGCAACATTTGTGTATGTATGTTTGTTGCTAGTGTTGAATCTACCCTTGCGAAGGGCATTAATCAAGAGTGTAATAAAGTAGAGAATTTTTAGTTACGTTCAGAGATTAGAAAGTTTGGTTATCTGTTATGCTTATCTAACCAATCAATTGGGATTTGATTAAAATTAATAAGACAAATGATTTCCGCTGGCTTGAGAGTTAACAATCAGATCACCCATATAAGATAATTAACAAAAAAACCAGACAAAATGAGAATTTTCATTTCACAAACTCATGTGGAAGCAGATTCAAATTTTCACAGGAAAATTAAATATATACTTGAAGGCGTTAATTTTGCTGGGCTTTGAAAATGGACTGGGGTTTGGAAACTAATTGATTAATAAGCCAGCAGTGGCACAATGGGTAGGGCAGCCTCTTTCAGAGCCATAAAATGCAATGTTTTATTCTTCAGGAAAATCTTTATGATTGAATGCTGTCTGTGGAGTTTGCACGGCATGGGTTTCCTTCAGGTGCTCCGATTTCCTCCCCCCTCCCAAGCACGTGCAGGCTAGTAGGTCAATTGCCCTTGTAAATTGCAGCGAGTTTGTAGGGAGTGGATGCAAAAGTAGGTTAACATAGAAACATTGTGAAATGGTAATCGATTGTTTGCATGAACTCAGTTGGCCAACAGCCAACAGGTTTGTTTCAATGCTCAATCGATCGATCAATCAATCAATCAATCAATCAATCAATCAATCAATCAATCAATCAATCAATCAATCAATCAATCAACCAATCAATCAGGTTTTCAATTAAAAGTGAATGTAATCTTAAAAAAAAATAATTCCCGCGGTTTTCTAAAAATGCGTGAACTCCCATTATTGTGATATCTGTTTTCTTTGCAGAGCTTTGACAAATGCTTTCTGGGATCTTCAGAAACTGCAGATGCAAATAGAGTATTCTGTGGGCAGCTTGGAGCAGTCTATGTATTTACAGAGGCACTTAACCCAGCACAGATATTTGCAATACATCAGTTGGGACCAGGATACAAGGTACTCTCTTAATTTGTTCTCTGTAGTCTTGTGCACAAAAAGAGAATTTATGAAATATGAAAAATATTTGCCCTTGAGTATACTGGTGACCTTGCCGAGGCAGCGTGATGTGTAAATGGAGTCAATGGAAGGGAGGTTGGTTTGTGTGATTGTCAGGGCTGTGCCCACAATTCTCTGCAATTTCTTGCCATCTTGGATGGAGCTATTCCCAAATCCATGCTGTGATGCATCCCGATGAAATGCTTTCTAAGGCGCATCTGTAGAAGTTGTTTGATTCTATAAATATCCATCCTGATTAACTTTTTCCCAAGGCCTCCCTTTTCTCTCATTTTTCTCCATATATTAATTCTTTGATGATAAGAGTTTATTGCAAGTTTCTTGAAAGTTTCTTGACAACTTAAACCAGAGAGTTTCTTGGAAACTTGAACCAGAGACCCGATAATTATTACCTTGTGGACGTTTCAGAAGAAAGTGTGGCTAGGTAAATCTGGCTGGATCATGATCAGCTCCATCTGCCTTTCACAGTGCTTTCCTTATGACTCCATTTACACCTTGTGCTCACTCGAGTCTATTGGTCATCGAGACCTGATTGTGAAGGTTGCTTTGTGGAAGAGTGATCAACAGACTGTGACTGGGCATTGTGACATCCTGGGTTTTGCATGGGACCATACTGATAGTCCTTTGATAGCTTGCTGCAGTTAAGGGCCTATTTACGATTTGATTGAGTTTATCGAAGATATTACTATGACGTTTGATGAGGGCAATGCAGTAGATATTGTCTATATGGACTTTAGAAAGGCCTTTGACAAGGTACCATATGATAGGCTGATCTGAAAGGTTGCTCACTTGGAATCCAGAGTGAGCTAGCCAATTAGCTTGAAGGTAAGAGACAGATGGTGATTAAGGGTTGTTTTTCAGACTTATGGCTTGTAAGATTGGTGTACCACAGTGATTGATGCTTGCCATGGTCAGGATGCATTTGGAATATTGTGAGCAATTTTGGGCACCATATCTGAGGAAGGATGTGCTGGCTTTGGAGAGGGTCCAGAGGAGGTTTACAAGAATGATCCCAGGAATGAGTAGGTTAAGATATGATGAGTGTTTGACAGCACTGGGCCTATATTTGCTGGAGTTTAGAAGAATGAGGGGGGGCCTCATTTAAACGTACAGAATAGTGAAAGGCTTGGATAGAGTGGTTGTGGAGAGGATGTTTCTACTCGTGGGAGAGTCTAGGACTAGAGGTCATAGCCTTGGAATTAAAGGCCATTGTTTTAGGAAGGAGATAAGGAGGAATTTCTTTAGTCAGAGGTTGGTGAATCTGTGGAATTCTTTGCCACAGAAGGCTGTGAAGGCCGTTAATGGATATATTTAAGGCAGAGATAGATAGATTCTTGACTAGTATGGGTGTCAGAGGTTATGGGGAGAAGGCAGGATAATGGGGTTAGGAGAGAGATTTAGATCAGCCATGGTTGAATGTTGGAAAGACTTGATGGGCCGAATGGCCTATTTCTACTATGACTTATGATCTTATGATCCACTGTTGCTAGTTATTTATATCAACGATTTGGACGTGAATGTAGATGGTAAGTTTGCAGCTGACAATAAAATTGGTGGCAGAGTGCTGAAGGGCATCTAAGATTACTATGGAATCTCAATCAATGGGATGAGGAATGGTAGATGGAGTTTAATTCAGATAAGTGTGAAGTGTTGCTTCTTAGGAAGACAAACCATGGCAGAACTGCGCAGTAAGTGGCAGAGTGTTGTAGAACAGAGTGACATACGGATGCAAGTACACAGTTCCATGAATGTGGTGGACAGCAGACATAATATATACATACTGTAACTCAGGCATGATTTTAAACAGAGGTTAGAAATATGTGATTTTATGTTAGGTTTGAACGTCCTCTGCTGTAATAAATATAATTAACACTTTATTCTCTACCTTCCCATTTCTGTGTGACAAGCTTCTGTAACCATAGTTTACATTTTACTTTTAAGTACATTGGGAAATCCAGATCCCACTGGTTTCCCGATTTTAAAATAAATTTGAACTCTTTAAACACTATTCTCCAGGGGATATTCTGAAATTTACTCAACATAATTGACGAGGATACAATTTGAATGTCTTTTTTTTAACAGTGTCCAACATTTCAATGTTGTCGGAACCATTTTTCACATCCTGGAGGTTGTTTAATTCTTGGGGTTGGGGAATACTTATTTTTTCTGTAAATGGTTATTTTTATCTACTGGACAGAGAAAAATGTAACTGTCTTTCTACATTGTTTATAATTAACTTTTTACTTCTAAAACAATTACGTGTTTCTATTATTTTTCATTCTGCGGTTATGTACAATTTTTGTACATAATATGTATATTTTTAATTGGTTTGCCTCCATCTAGTGTAGGAAGTGAGATATGTCAGCTGAATGGCCCTTGTGTCAAAAGCAGGTGCTGAACATTCCTTTTAATCTTTCAAAAGGAAAATAGTTGTTTTTGTTCAGTTGATTGCAAATTTTGTTATCTTTCATGTTTAGTTTGTTATTAATTGTTACACCTTTTTAGCTGAGGGGAAGGTGGGAAAATATAACATAGAAACATAGAAAATAGGTGCAGGAGGAGGCCATTCGAGCCATTCATTGTGATCATGGCTGATCGTCCCCAATCAATAACCCGTGCCTGCCTTCTCCCCATATCCCTTGATTCCACTAGCCCCTAGAGCTCTATCTAACTCTCTCTTAAATCCATCCAGTGATTAGGCCTCCACTGCCCTCTGTGGCAGGGAATTCCACAAATTCACAACTCTCTTGGTGAAAAAGTTTTTTCTCACCTCAGTCTTAAATGGCCTCCCTTTTATTTTAATACTGTGACCCCTGGTTCTGGACTCGGCCAACATTGGGAACATTTTTCTTGCATCTAGCTTGTCCAGTCCCTTTATAATTTTATATGTTTCTATAAGAATCCCCCTCATCCTTCTAAACTCCAGTGAATACAAGCCTAGTCTTTTCAATCTTTCCTCATATGACAATCCGGCCATCTCAGGGATCAATCTCGTGAACCTATGCTGCACTGCCTCAATCACAAGGATGTCCTTCCTCAAATTAGGAGACCAAAACTGTACGCAATACTCCAGATGTGGTATTACCAGAGCCCTATACAACTGCAGAAGAACCTCTCTACTCCTATACTGAAATCCTCTTGTTATGAAGGCCAACATTCCATTAGCTTTCTTCACTGCCTGCTGTACCTGCACGCCAACTTTCAGTGACCGGTGTACAAGGACACCTAGGTCTCACTGTACTTCCCCCTTACCTAACCTAACCCCATTGAGATAATAATCTGCCCCCTTGTTTTTGCCACCAAAGTGGATAACCTCAAATGTATCTATATTATACTGCATCTGCCACGCATCTGCCCACTCACTCAACCTGTCCAGGTCACCCTGCAACCTCCTAACATCCTCTTCACAGTTCACACTGCCACCCAGCTTTGTGTCATCCGCAAACTTGCTTGTGTTGCTCCTAAATCCCTCTTCCAAATCATTAATATATATGATAAACAGTTGCGGCCCCAACACCGAGCCTTGCGGCACTCCACTCGCCACTGCCTGCCATTCTGAGAAGGAACCGTTCACTCCTACCCTTTGCTTCCTGTCTGCCAACCAATTTTCTATCCACGTCAACACCCTACCCCCTACCCCCAATACCATGTGCTCTAATTTTAGTCTCCAATCTCCTAATCAAAGGGTTTATGAAAGTCTAGATACACTACATCCACTGGCTCCCCTTCATCCATTTTATTTGTTACATCCTCAAAAAATTCCAGAAGATTAGTCGGGCATGATTTTCCTTTCATAAATCCATGCTGACTTGGACTAACCCTTTTACTGCTATCTAAATGCCCCATTATTACCTCTTTAATAATTGACTCCAGCATCTTTCCCACCACCGAAGTCAGGCTAACTGGTCTGTAATTATGATACATAAGGTGATGGCTGTAATGATGGCTTTCGGGTATTTCTTCCATGAACTTATGTTAAATTAATTATGTGATTTGTTGGGACATAGTTGCAGAATAAGGGGGGGCTCTTTTAAAACTGAGATGAGGAAGAACTTCTTCACCCAGAGGGTGGTTAATTTATGGAATTCACTGCCCCAGGGAGCAGTGGAAGCAGAAACTTTAAATATATTTAAGACTAAAATAGATGGTTTTTTAGCTGCCAAGGGGATAAGGGGATACGGGGAGAGGGCAGGGATATGGACCTAGGTATGGTTAGTATAGTAAGATCTGAGTGATCTCCTGGACAAGTGTCGATCGCCTGGATTGGGGTCGGAGAGGAATTTCCCGGATTTTTTTTCCCGAATTGGACCTGGGTTTTTATCCGGTTTTTTGCCTCCCCCAGGAGATCACGAGGTTCTTGGGGTGGAGAGGGGTGATAGCGGTATAAAGGGGAGGGTAGTGTCTTGTGTTCTGTGTCTTGTGTCTACTGTTTGTGGGTAAGTGTGTCTGTTTAGTGTTCAGCCATGAGCGAATGGCGGTGCGGGCTCGACGGACCTGGTGGTCTACTCTCGCACCTACTTTCTATGATTCTATGATTCTTACTTCTCCTGATTGTTGCTAATGTCTCCTTTATCAACTCTTGTGTGAATCATACAAGTGGCTTCTTGTATCTAAACGTGGGAGATCAGAGAAACGGTTTGGGTTCAATTCCTTCCCTGCTTAATTTCTGATTCATTCCCCGCTTGCTGCTCCCTTTTCAATGCAGGTGGTAGTGACTGATGTTTCTCGTATTATCCAAGAATGCTATAACTAAAATAATATTGTTTTTCCCAAAAAAATCTGTAGTGTGCATATAATTACATGAGGATATTATGAAATCATTTTAATACATATTTGAATAGCTCCTCATTTGGAAATTTCACATTTAGTTATAGGTTACGTCCTGTACCTTGCTTAAGTCAACATTATGCATGAGCATATCTTTTCAGTAAGTGTTGGCAGGCTGCTCGGCTAACATGGGGTCACTTAACATGGTCCATTACCTTTCTAATCAAGTTTAACTACTCATAAAGTGAACCTGCAGTGCCAATTCGAAGAACATTATTCAGATTTCATAATGTAGGTAGTGAACATACTATTGATCCTGTATGAGAGTTTTGTATTTATGAAATTTTAATCAAAACTCATAAAGCATAATATTTCAAATACCAGAAATCTGAAATACACTGTTCGATTAAATATTTTCCAATGTAGGGTGGGGAAGAAGGACTAAGACTGGTAATTTTCATTAAGCTTGTTCATGCTGAAGAAGGGTCTCGACCCGAAACGTCACCTATCCAAGTTCCCCAGAGATGCTGCCAGACCCGCTGAGTTACTCAAGCACTCTGTGACTTTTAGTGTATTTGCCATCATCTGCAGTTCTTTATTTCTATCGCGTGCATGTTGTCAATGGGTATTGTTGTTTTTTGTAATCATTCTGTAGCCTTTGACACAATCGACTGCAGTATTGCCTGTCCACTCCAGGACTTTTTTTTCTCTTCTAATTTTCAACTGCATCTACTTCTTGATAACATGTCCAAAGATATAATTTTTCACATGCAAGCTTATTAGACTTCTAATAATCTAATATAAGACTTCCAATAGACAATAGACAATAGGTGCAGGAGTAGGCCATTCGGCCCTTCGAGCCAGCTCCGCCAATCAATGTGATCATGGCTGATCATCCCCAATCAGTACCCCGTTCCTGCCTTCTCCCCATATCCCCTGACTCCGCTATTTTTAAGCCCTATTAGCTCCCTTGAAAGCATCCAGAGAACCTGTCTCCACCGCCCTCTGAGGCAGAGAATTCCACAGACTCACCACTCTCTGTGAGAAAAAGTGGTTCCTCGTCTCCGTTCTAAATGGCTTAATCCTTATTCTTAAACTGTGGCCCCTGGTTCTGGTCTCCCCCAACATCGGGACATGGTTCCTGCCTCTAGTGTGTCCAAACCCTTAACAATATTATATGTTTCAATGAGATCTCCTCTCATCCTTCTAAACTCCAGAGTGTACAAGTCCAGCTGCTCCATTCTCTCAGCATATGACAGTCCCACCATCCCGGGAATTAACCTTGTAAACCTATGCTGCACTCCCTCAATAGCAAGAATGTCCTTCCTCAAATTAGGGGACCAAAACGGCAAACAATCCTCCAGGTGTGGTCTCACTAGGACTCTTTACACCTGCTGAAGGACTTCTTTGATCCTTTATTCGATTCCTCTTGTTATAAGGACCAACATGCCATTCACTTTCTTTTCTGCCTGCTGTATCTGCAAGCTTACTTTCATAGACTGATGTACAAGGACCCCCAGATCCCGTTCTACTTCCCCTTTTCCCAACTTGATGCCATTTAGATAGTAATCTGCCTTCCTGTTTTTTCTACCAAAGTGGATAACCTCACATTTATCCGCATTAAACTTCATCTGCAATGCATCTGCCATGCATCTGCCCACTCCCCCAACCTGTCCAAGTCATCCTGCATTCTCATAGCATCCTCCTCACAGTTCACACTGCCACCCAGCTTTGTGTCATCTGCAAATTTGCTAATGTTACTTTGAATCCCTTCATCCAAATCATTGATGTATATTGTAAATAGCTGCGGTCCCAGCACCGAGCCGTGGGGTACCCACTAGTCACTGCCTGCCATTCTGAAAGCGACCTGTTAATCCCTACTCTTTGTTTCCTGTCTGTCAACCACTTCTCTATCCATGTCAGCACTCTACCCCAATACCATGTGCCCTAATTTTTCCCAGTAATCTCCTATGTGGAACCTTATCAAATGCTTTCTGAAAGTCCAGGTACACTACATCCACTGGTTCTCCCTTGTCCATTTTCCTAGTTACATCTTCAAAAAATTCCAGAAGGTTAGTCGAGCATGATTTTCCTTCGTAAATCCATGCTGACTTGGACCTATCCTGTTACTGCTATCCAAATGTTCGGCTATCTCATCTTTTATAATTGACTCCAGCATCTTCCCCACCACCGATGGTTAACTGGTCTATAATTCCCTGTTTTCTCTCTCCCGCCTTTCTTAAAAAGTGGGATAACATTAGCTACCCTCCAATCCACAGGAACTGATCCTGAGTCTATAGAACATTGGAAAATTATCACCAATCCATCCACGATTATAGAACCACTTCTTTAAGAACCCTGGGATGCAGACCATCAGACCCTGGGGATTTATCAGCCTTCAGTCCTATCAGTCTATCCAACACCATTTCCTGTCTAATGTGGATTTCCTTCAGTCACCCCAGATCCTCTGGCCACTACTCTATCAGGAAGATTGTTTGTGTCCTCCTTGGTGAAGACAGATCCAAAGTAGCTGTTCAACTCATCTGCCATTTCCTTGTTCCCCATAATAAATTCACCTTTTTTGGTCTTCAAGGGTCCAACTTTGGTCTTAACTAATTCTTTCCACCACATACCTAAAGAAGCTTTTACTATCGTGCTTTATATTCTTGTCTAGCTTACCTACGTACCTCATCTTTTCTTCCCGTATAGTCTTTTTGGTTATCTTCTGTTGTTTTTTAAACATTACCCAATCCTCTTGCTTCCCGCTCATCTTTGCTACATTGTACTTCTTCGCTTTAATTTTTAGACTGTCCTTGATGTCCCTTGTCAGCCATGGTCGTCCCTTTCTCCCCTTGGAATCTTTATTCCTCCTAGGAATGAACTGATCCTGATCCTGCACCTTCTGTATTATTCCTAGAAACACCTACCATTTTTGTTCCACTGTCATTCCTGCTAGTGTATCTTTCCAGTCAATTTTGGCCAGCTCTTCGCTCATGGCCCCATAGTCCCCTTTATTCATCTGCAACACTGACACCTCTGATCTACTCTTCTTCCTCTCCAATTGTAGATTAAACCTGACCACGTTATGGTTACTGCCTCCTAATGGCTCATTAACCTCAAGGTCCTTTATCAAATCCGGTTCATTACATAACACTAAATCCAGAATTACCTTCTCCCTGGTAGGCTCCAATACAAGCTGTTCTAAGAATCCATCACTAAGACACTCTACAAAGTCCCTTTCTTGGGATCCAGTACCAACCTGATTTTCCTAGTCTACCTGCATGTTGGAATCTCCCATATCAACCACAGCATTACTTTTACTACATGCTAATTTTAACTCCTGATTCAACTTTCGCACACTATAGTCTTTCGCACTATGTCCAGGCTACTGTTTGGGGGCCTTTAGATTAGTCCCATTAGGGTCTCTTTACCCTTATAATTCCTTAGGTCTACCCATACTGACTCCACATCTCCTCTTTTAATGTCACCCCAAGCAAGGGACTGAATTTCATTCCTCACCAACAGGGCAACCCCACCCCCTCTGCCCACCTGTCAGACTTTTCGATAGGAGGTATACCCTTGAATATTCAGTTCCCAACCCTGGCCCTCTTGCAGCCATGTCTCTGTAATTCCCACAACACCATATTTGCCAGTCTCTAACTGAGCCTCAAGCTCATCCACTTTATTCCTTATACTTTGTGCATTCATATACAGCAATTTGACCTCCGTATTCACTTCCCCCGTCGAACCGCTCGCAATTGGCCCTGACCTTACTCTGTTGTCCATTCTCGAGCTTTCCTTCCCATTAATTCGAGAATCTTTTCCTGCAGCCACTGCCCCTTCAACTTCATCTTTATACTCCCAATTTGTCAATCCCTCCCCCCCACTATTTAGTTTAAACCCACACGTGTAGCCCTAGCAAACCTGCCTGCCAGAACGTCGGTCCCCCTCCAGTTAAGGTGTAACCCGTTCCTTTTGTACAGGTCACCCCTACCCCAGAAGAGATCCCAGTGGTCTATAAATCTAAATCCTTGCTCCTTGCACCAGCCCCTCAGCCACACATTCAGATCCCCTATCTCCATGTTCCTGTCCTCACGAGCACGAGGTACTGGAAGCAATCCAGAGATAACCACCCTAGAAGTCCGGCATTTCAGTCTTCTTCCCAACTCTCTGAAGTCAAGTTGGAGAACCTCCTTCCTCTTCTTCCCGATGTCGTTTGTGCCTACGTGCACCTTCACCTTCTCTCGCGAGGATGTTCGGAATTTGGCTTGTGACATCCTGAACCCTGGCACCAGGGAGGCAACAGACCATCCTCGCATCTTGTCTGCCGCCACAGAATCTCCTGTCCGCTCCACGGACAATGGAGTCACCCACCACTATGGCTCTGCCCGACGTCGGTCTCGCTGGTCGAGTCCCATCTCTAGGATTGGAGCCACCGACGTGTCCGCCGCTCGGACTGGAAACATCGTCTCCCCGGACAGTTCCCAAGAGGGCGTACCTGTTTTCATTAGGCACAGCCACCTTAGTCTTCTGCATTCCATGATTTCCACCCTTTCTCTCCGTCACACACCTTGGTTCTTCTCGTAACCTCGGCGTGAC
This sequence comes from Leucoraja erinaceus, assembly GCF_028641065.1. Lineage (NCBI taxonomy): Eukaryota > Metazoa > Chordata > Chondrichthyes > Rajiformes > Rajidae > Leucoraja > Leucoraja erinaceus. Next base: position 43,437,606 of record NC_073382.1, on the reverse strand, counting down.
TACCTCACTGTAGGTCCTGTCCAGGAAACTCGTTTTCCCGGATGGCCCTGAGGTAATCCAGCTGCTTCTCCAGTGCCCCAACATGGTTCTTTAGGAGCTGAAGCTGGACGCACTTGCCACAGTTGTAGCAGCCAGTGGCTCCATCCGTGTCCCTGGGCTCCCACATTCTGCAAGCTAACATAATCTAACAAAAAGGCAAAGTACTGGAAAAACTCAGCAGATCTGGCTGCATGATGGAAAGAGAAATGAGAAAGAGGATTATTGTCCTGAAATGTTCACTTGGCTCCTCTTTCCACAGATGCTATGCTGCCTTATGTGCTGAATATTTTCATTATTTTCTGTTTTAATTTCAGATTTCCAGCCATTGCACTTTAAACGGTCAAATTTAACCTCACGATTACCTCCCTTGTTCCTTTAGATATTATTGTTTTACGTGATCACGCTGCAGCCATTGACAATTGGTTGCACTATTGCCTGCACTATTGTTAAACTGTTGGACTATTAATCTGACAGCCTGTTATTGATGAGCAAACATTTCTTCCAACAAAACATTTCAAATAGCAGAGATGCTGACTTCGGTCTCTACCTTAAATTGATTTAATAGATACTGACATCATCCCTATCCCAGTTTGGCACTGAATTAGATTGCTGTTAATTTAGGTGAAAATAATCTCAGACAGTTTGTCATATTCAACTGTGGTTTCCAACTTTATAGCAAAGCTTTATTTATGCCATAACGGGATAAAACATTAGTTAGACCACGCTGGAGGATCTGTACGGTTCTGGTCACAACATTATAGTAAGGAAATGAAAGCATTGGAGAAGGTACAGGTAAAATTCATGTTGTCAATGCTGGAGAGTTATAATTCGAAAAATATACCATCTGAACCTTGACACAGTGGGTAGAGCTGCTGCCTCACAGTGCCAGAGACCCGGGTTCAGTCCTGACCGCGGGGGTCTGTGTGTGGAGTTTGCACATACTCCCTGTGACCGTGTGGGTTTCCTCTGGGTGTTCCAGTTTCCTCGCACATCTCAAAACTATGGGAAGGTTTATAGGTTAGTTGGCCTCTGTAAATCGCTCCTAGTGTGTACGGAGTAGATGCGAAAGTGGGATAACATGGAACTAGTGGGAGGCGGGATAGTGTGAGAAATGGATCCGCATCCAGATGGGGCATGGGGAAAATATGGGGATTTGAAAAAAGAAGGGGGGGTTGTTGGTTAGTTACATAAATTTGAATTCAATGTTCATACCATTGAGTTGTACGTTACCCAAGCGGAATGATGTGCTATTCCTCCAGTTTGTGTCTCTGGCATTGAAGGAGCCTATGACAGAAAGGTCAGTATGGAATAAGAAGGGGAGTTAAAATTGTCAGTAACCGGGAGATCCAGCAGACCTTGCGGACTGAGCAGTAGTGTTCGACAAACCAGTTGCCTAGTCTACGCTTGATCTTGCCACTATAAAGAAGTCTGGTGCATCCAAATGCAGTCAGGCTAATGACTTTGCTGAATATTCCCAATTATGGTCCAAGGATTCACTGAGCATCTAGTTGGTGACTAATTTAACTGTCCATTATGAACCCTGGAACATTAGGCTCCCAGTCCTGCTCCTCCCACAGCCATATTTCTATTAAGTTTATAATATATCATCAGGCCTCTTGTTTGATGAAATAAATGCATAATTAATAAATACAATTAATCCAACTGTATTTCCTTGTTCCCTGTTATGCTCCTTCCTGCCTATCCTTATCTACTGCACTTGCTGTTGTTGACTTCTGTATCAACTTCCAGCCTCTCATCTGCCTCACCACTGCTTTGGATCCCACCATCCTACCTAGATTAAACACACCCCGGCAGCACGAGCATATCTGCCCCTATGTTTGAAGTAACAGAGAACCACTGGATATTTTAGAGAATGTTGTTAATTCTTTGTCACTGTACTCAAACACCAATTCTGTAATACTGAAACTTTTCTCTTTAAAGGGGAGGATTTTACATTTTTACAGAAATGTTAACATAAGGCATATCTAGAAGAAAAAAGGGCCTAACTTAGAATACAATAATTGTTCTAATTTTTAAATATAATACCTGTGCACTTGACTTTAAATGAATGGATTTGTGAATCTTGTGAAAAATGTAGTGGATTATAATACATTTATTATTTATCACTATTGAATGGTAAATATGGCCTTGTGAGTAGTTGCTTCCTTCTGTATTAATGTAGCATACTTGACGTGTGAGAAACAATGTTGTGTTTTTCAGAGTACCTTTAAATTTAAGTCAGAGAGTGACATCCACCTTGCTGAACATCACAAGCAAGTATTGTATGATGGGAAGCTGGCTAACAGTATTGCTTTCACGTATAATGCCAAAGCAACTGATGCACAACTCTGCCTTGAGTCATCACCAAAGGAAAACCCTTCAATTTTTGTACATTCTCCACATGCACTAATGTTGCAGGTTGGCATCTTATACTGTATAATAATTTGTGTCTTTCTCTGCTTATCAAATTACTTATTGGTAAGCTCTTTAGAAATAAGAGCTTCAAAATGTCAGTGTTTTGTTGGTTAATTTTAATTGGTGATAAAATTACTTTGTCTCAACGACATAAATGCATGAAAAACATGTATCTATTTTCCGTCCCGCTTATTGGACCATAATAAGTTGGGTAATGTTGAAATGATCAGACTCGCACATAATGATTAGAATCCATGGTCTTTTATTAGCAATTCTACAGAGGAAACACTAGGTGCTTTCCTCTCCATGCATTCAGCAGTATGAGTGACATAAGGAATGTGCAGCATGCATAATCTGTGTGGTAACATATATATATAACACACTAATCTACAGGGAATGCATCCTCATTTAACATAAGGTCATAAGGAATAGTAGAATTAGGCCATTCAGCCCATCCAGTTTACTGTGCCATTCAACCATGCCTGATCTATCTCTCCCTCCTACCGCCATTCTCCTGTCTTCTACCCATAACCTGTGACACCCATGCTAATCAATATCTATCTCTGCCTTAAAAATATCCACTGACTTGGCCTCCACAGCTTTCTGTGGCAAAGAATTCCACAGATTCACCACCCTCTGACTAAATACATTTCTCCTCATCTCCTTCCTAAAAGAACATCCTATAATTCCTCTAGTCCTAGACTCTCCCACCAGTGGAAAAATCCTCTCCACATCCATTCTATCCAAGCCTTTCACTATTCTGTATGTTTCAATGAGGTCCCCCCTCATTCTTCTAAACTCCCGTGAGTACAGTTTGTTGGCACTCCCGTGAGTGCCAACAAACGCGCATCATCTATATTACTAAATCTCTGATCTTGACCACTTTTGGCCGACTTTGCTGCGATGTCCGAGAGAACGCCGCCACCTACGGCCGTCATTTTTGGCCACCTCGCTCAGAGCCCCCCTCCGCCGTATGACTGCGGACGATTTTTTCCGTCGATGAAAAATGAGAGAGATAATAATGTTTTTACAAAATCTTCCGTTCTCTCTGCTGCCCCTGCTGGCGGCAGGGGGAGAGACTATAAAACCAGGAGTGTCGTGCCTCACCTAGTCTCTGCCAGACCCAGGAAGCAAGAGGGTCATGGCTCTCTGAGCTGCGAATAACACTGAACGCACGTCTACTCCACGGTGAGTCCCCTCGATGCGGCTGTAAAGTGGCTGCAGCTCTATTTAAAAAGTTTGTGTTCACAAAATGAATTTTGGTTGTCGGGTGTCTACAGCCCAATTGTTTGCCTCGCCTTTTTTAAACAAGTTTGTGTTCCCAAAATGACGTTTGGTTGTCGGGTGTCAGCAATCCAATTGCTAACTTCGTCTTTTTTAACAGGTTTGTGTTCACAAAATGAATTTTGTTTGTCGGGAGTCTGCAGCCTAATTGTTTGCCTTGGCTTGGCTTTTAAAATCGTTGCAACAGTTGAATGCCTGCCCAAGTATCCATACGGCCCACAATGTCTATAATGAAAATAGGTGCAGGAGTAGGCCATTCAGGAGTAGGGCTCTTTGAGCCAGCTGAACGTCCAAAATCAGTACCCCGTTCCTGCTTTCTCCCCATATCCCTTGATTCCGTTAGCCCTAAGAGCTATATCTAACTCTATCTTGAATACATCCACTGAATTTGTCTCCACTGCCTTCTGCGGCAGATAATTCAACAGATTCACAACTCTCTGGGTGAAAAAGTTTTTCCTCATCTCAGCCCTAAATGGCCTACCCCTTATTCTTAAACTGTGACCCTTGGTTCTGGACTCCCCCAACATCTGGAACATTGTTCCTGCATCTAGCCTGTCCAATTTCTTTAAGAATTTTATTCGTTTCTATGATATCCTCTCATCCTTCTAAATACCAGTGAATATAAGCACAGTTGATGCATCCCGGGAATGAACCTGGTGAACTACGCTGCACTACCTCTATAGCAAGAATGTCCTTCCTCAAATTAGGAGACCAAAACTGCACATAATAGTATAGTACATCTTTATTGTCATTTTCCTGAGTACTCGCATACCCAGAGGAAACAAAAAAACGTTGCTCAACCAGTGTCCATTCAGTGTGCAGTAAAAAATAAATAGAAATAAAAATACATATATCATGAACAAATTAAACACTCTACTCTCTACTAAACATCAACAGGCGTTCCGATCGGCAGCGGCACGACAGTGGCTCTGCTGCAGTGTGTCCAGGTTGATGGTTGGTGCGCGATACTTTGTGGTGCGCGGCACCAGGTGTGGTCTCACCAGGGCCCTGCTGTAGGACCTCCTTGCTCCTACACTCAAATCCTCTCATTAGGAAGGCCAACATGCCATTTGCTTAGTCTTAAGAAAGGTTTTTGACGACGTTGCCTATTTCCTTTGCTCCATTGATGCTGCCTCACCCGCTGAGTTTCTCCGGCATTTTTGTGTACATGCCATTTGCTTTCTTCACTGCCTGCTGTACCTGCATGCTTACTTTTAGTGAAGGATGTACAAGGCACCCAGGTCTCATTGCACATCCCTTTTTCCTAACCTGACACCATTCAGATAATAATCTGCCTTCTTGTTCTTGCCACCAAAGTGGATAACCTCACATTTATCCACATTATTCTGCATCTGCCCACTCACCCAACCTGTCCAAGTCACCGTGCAGCCTCATAGCATCCTCCTCGTAGGTCACACTGCCACACAGCTTTGTGTCATCCGCAAACATAGAGACATTACATTTAATCCTTTGTCTAAATCGTTACTATATATTGTAAATAACTGGGGTCCCAGCACTGCACCCCACGTTACTGCCTGCCATTCTGAAAAGGACCCGTTAATTCCTGCTCTTTGCTTCCTGTCTGCCAACCAGTTCTCTATCCATGTTATCCTACTCATTCCTGGGATCATTCTTGTAAAGCTCCTCTGGACCCTCTCCAGTGCCAGTACATCCTTCCTCAGATATGGTGCCCAAAATTGCTCACAATATTCTAAATGCGGCTTTACCAGCGCCTTATAGACCCTCAACATTACATCCTGTTTTTGTGTACAAGCCTCTTGAAATAAATGCTAGCATTGAGCTAACGACCCTTGCAGAACTCCAATAGTCACTGGCAGCCAACCAGAAAAAGCCCCCTTTATTGCCACTCTTTGCCTTCAGTCATCCAGCCAACCTTTGATCCATGGTAGTATCGGCCCTTTGATACCGTGGGCTCTCATCTTCCTAAGCAGCCTAATGTGGCACCTTATCAAAGGTTTCTGAAAATCTAAGTAAACAACATCTCCTGACTCTTTTGTCTTGCTATTTACTTCTTCAAAGAATTCCAGCAAATTTGTCAAGCATGACCTCCCCATCACAAAGCAATGCTGACTTCAGCCTATTTTATCGTGAACTAAGTACTCTGTAACTTCATCCTTTATAATGGACTCTAAAATCTTATTTACCACCAAAGTCAGACTAACTGGCCTATTGTTCCCACTATTCTGCCTTACTCCCTTTTTGTGCAGCGAGGTAAAACTGGACATAATTCACATCCATTATATTTAACTGATTTATTGAGTTATAACAAAGTTTCTTACCATATGTCTTGGAGGTTGCCATTTGGAAAATCGGAACATTAAATCCATAGCTACTGTTTTTGAGGTATCGTACCATCCAACTTTCTCCCATTCATCTTTTCTGAAGTTCTGGAACTTTTGATCGGGAAGATTGTAATAACCTCAAGCTGGCATTGAGCTAGATGCTTGAAAAGAGCATTGAGTGTTATTCAATTTTTATTAGCCTTATCTACTCTGCAATGAGTGGGAGAAGCTGGCCCCAAGGCTATTGATGTAAATTAAATGAATTACAATGTTGGTAAGATGGTAAAATCAGAAACCATTTTGATTTGCAGGTTAACCATTGTTAAGATTGGTTGAAGAGAATCGGGGGTGGCCTACCTGAATTAGGAAATTTCAGTGTTAATGTCATTGGGTTGTAGGCCACCACAGTTGAATATGAGGTCCTGTTCTTTCAGTTTCCTTGCCGACTCGCGTTGGCTTCTGCTTAAACAATTGGTCTGAATGCATGGATTTTCTCTCTGCAGTGGGTAATGCCAGGAGTGAAAATAAATGTCATTGCTGGAGGAACTCAATTGGGTCAGGTAGCATCTGTGAAAGGAAATGGGTGGATGATGTTTTGGGTTCGGACTCTTTTCAGACTGATGGAGTAAAGATGAGATAGTCGGTAGAAAGGGATGAGGGAAGGGGTGACTGGCAGAGGGAAGAGCTAGTGATAGGTGTAATCAGGTGAGGAAGGGTTGAGTGGCAGATGTCTGGGGAGGGAGAGAAGGGCAGATATGTAGGTGGAGAAGATAAAAGGGCAAAAGAGCAGAGTGGAAAGAAAGATGTGCAGGGGCAAGGGTGAAAGGGAGGTTGGGGGAGGGGAAGGTGGAGGGGGTGGGGGGAAGGGGGAGGGCTGGGTTGATAAGTGGGGGTGGTTGACCTGAAATTGGAGAATTCAGTGTTCATGTAATTGGGTTGTAGGCTACTCAAGCGGAATATGAGGTGATGTTCTTCCACTTTGCTTGCTGTCACACATTGGGTTCTGGTTACACAACATCTTGATTTTAAAAATCACATCTTTGTTTTGAAATTGCTCCATACTTTCATTCCTCTATCTGTCTAATGTCCTTCAGATCTATAACCTTCAAAGATGTGTTCATCAAACTATTGACCAAGACTAAATTTAATTTATAGCCAAACTTTCAGCAAAGGCAATAGTATTTTTTTTCCCCGATTAATTTCTCTGCTTCTCCACTTTTTTTGCTTTGAAACATACTGGCACTTTTTTCGAATATCTTCTTTTGTGGCTCAGTATCAATTTTTGTTTGATAACCCTCAAGTGCATTGCTTTAGGACTATTTCACGACATTCAGTGTTATATAAATGAAAATTGTTTTGAGTAAAGGTATATATTTTTTCTCTTATTTTTGCTGTAGGATGTAAAAGCAATTGTGACGCATTCGATCCACAGCGCAATCCATTCTGTCGGTGGTATTCAGGTTCTTTTCCCACTCTTTGCACAGTTGGACTGCCAACAGCCAAATGACGCTCAAGTAGAGACTACAGTCTGGTAAGTTTCACGTGAAAAATACATGTTAATATATTCTGTATACTGCTGTGGCAGCATAGTACTGGGATCTTTCATGGCTGTTCATAATTTCTTAATGGTAATGGTAAAGTGGCTGGAAATTTATTTCTGGCTGGCTGGTTGGTAAAGTGGCAGGAAATTTCAAAAATGTATTATGTTACGTTTAGATCTGTTAAGCTTAACAACAAACCAACGTGGAGAATATTGTATCACTCATGTGTTGGGTCAACTTTCATTGCCTTTTGAATTTTTCAAATGATATTCTGTGCTGACTTTTGATTGTTTTCAATTATTTAGCCAGGAATACTGGTCCAAGTAAAATTGGAAGGGGCTACCACTATCTTCAGCAGTCAGCATGAGTCCCATTGTCTCATAGTTTTGTGCTTTTCTTATTTTCTATATTCACATAATAATCACTGATAAATATTCCATGTTTCAGCAACCTCTGTATAAAGAAATTGTTCTTAACTACTTACCGTTATCATTTTAAATACCTTTTGTCTTTTTTAGCAATTATATAAAGCTTTGTTCTGCAGTGACCGCACCTGCTGCTATATGATTATATGAATGAATATGAGTGCCTCAATAAATCTAGAAACCTTTCAGGGAAGAAGTGCATGGAGTGAGTTTTTTTTAATGGGCCATATGGTGGAAATCGTTGGAGTTAGTAATACATTTTTAAATTTCAGTGGCAGTGGTTTATGTACACCTTCGGAAAAATAATGGTGAATTAGACAGAACACAAGCTGTACTTAGTCAAATAATAACTAAGAGGTAAGGGGATATTATAATACTCAAAGGAAATAGACTAAGTTAGGTAGAGAGTTGCATAGATCAGGAAATGGACAGCAAAAGCTACAAAATGAAAATATGAAAAGAACCTTGAAGGAGAAATCAATATTTACAATTACTTTGAAGAAATGAAACAATGTATGTGATGGAAAAAAACTGGTTAGGGCTATTGCAAATTAAAATTATCGAGGAGTTGATATTTTGTTTGGCAACTTTGCATCGATAGTTACTTCGTAGGGAGTAATAATTCTGATATCCTGAGAAAAATAACATTCAATCAATGACAAGGTCTTTGCAAAGTTAACTTGGGAATAGTAACAGAATGAATAAAACAGTGGGTCTAAAAAGTGACAAATCCCCAGGGTCAGATCGTTTCAATCTCAGGCTTTTAGAATGAGAATAGTTCATCTGTCTGAACCCAATAGTTCTTGTGTTTGAACTTTAAAGTTCTCTTGATTTGGAAATACTTTCCTTTAGATTGAAGAACCGCATATGCAATCAGTAATAAGTTATGAAACAATTACGAACCACATTTATAAATTACATTATATAAAGATGGGTGGTATCAGGGATATTATGGAAGTGTGAATTAGTTACATAAATTTTACATTTATCAAATGGGCGTAACTGGTGTGAATGCTCAACTGTGTAGACTAATGTGTGACCATCCACTTTGGTCCTAAAATTGTTAAATTGCAAAACTTTGTAAACAGTGAAATGTTAGGATTGGATGATTGGAACATTATTGGAGTACCAGGGATAGGGAGCTAGGTGCCATGTAAAGATCACTGCATTGTTCTTAAAGATATAGACAATGATCAGAAAGGCTAAGATATCATAACAGAAATTCATTGTGTGGCACCTTGAATTAGGACAGGATTTTCATTACTGCTAAGGTGACTCTGGTTCCTGACTTCAAAGGCTTTGGTTCCTTCTGGCTACTGCTGGTTGCAAGAATCAAGAGGGTTTTGTTGTCATATGTACCAAAAACAGAACAATGAAATTCTTACTTGCAGTAGCATAATAGGTCAGTACGCACAGTACTCAATAGATTACATAATAAACAAAAAAAAAAGTTTATTAAATTATAGAACCAATATTAGTCCAAAACAAAGGGCTGACGTCTCTAGTGCAATCATGATAGGTTGTAGTCTAGTTGGTGTTTGTAGTGCTGAAGAGCCTGATGGATATTGGGAAGAAGCTGTTCCTGAACTTGGAGGTCATGGTTTTCAGACTTGTACCTTCTTCCTGTTGACAGGATTGAAATGAGGGCATGATGCTGGCTGCCTTTTTGTGATGTGCTTCCCCTAGATGGTGGGGATCAGTACCCATGAAGGATCGGGCAGTGTCCACCACTTTTTATGATCTCCGTTCCCAGGCATTCGAATTGCCGAATCAGGCCAGGATGCAACCAGTCAATATTTTCTCTTCCGTACACCTGGAGAAGTTCAAGAGAGAATTTGCCAACATACCAAATCTCCTCAATCTTCTAAGGAAGTAGAGGCATTTTGATAGGCTTTTTTAAAGTTTGCATCAATGTGCTGGGCCCAGGACAGATCTTCAGAGATGTGCATGCCCAGTATCTTGAAGTTGTTGACTCTCTCCAGCACCGTCTCGTCGATGAAGACAGGTTTGTTGATCCTTGGCTGGCCTCCAAAATCAACTCGGCTCCTTGGTTTTGCAAGGTTGTTGTTCTGGCACCACTCAATCAGACAAACAATTTCTCTCATATACTATGACTTATCATTGGCCATATTTCTCCCGCAACTATGATGTCGTTGTCAAATTTAAAAATGGGCTTTGGAACTGTGTCCGGCTATACCATTATTGCTGTAGAGTGAGCAATTACATCTTTTACAGTTTCTAGCACAGGACTATAATGGAGGTAAATGGGGTCTTCAGATACAGGAGTACGTTGATTTCCTTTTGCCAGAGATGAGCAGTGAGAGTAAGCATGATGTTTGGCATGGATGGTAGGCTTTCGAATATGTACTCAGTACTGTTGGCCACCTCCATGTTGCCTTGTGTATGTCAACATCTGAAGTTGGATATTTTCTTCAGCCACAGTGTAATAGTCTGAAACTCTCCAGGAAGCCAATCTCCTGATATCAATCTGCATCCTCCTTTTTAGACCTTTAATAACAAAATAAAGAATGACTACAAGGTGATAATAATATTGTTGAAACAGAGAGATGAGTAAAAGGAGCGAGGGATATTCAGAGAGGGGGTCAGCAGAGAATCTGGTAGTGAGATAGCATGTAAAATAAAAAGGTCAAAACACAAATGCAAGAGCAAGCCATTAATGAGTAGCAAACTGTTAATTTAACAGTTCATGTGATTCACATTTTTGAAGAGTTTTTTTTACCAAAGTGGTCCCCATTTAAAAAATAGTGAAGATTCCATTCTCTGAATTCTCCAATGAAAATAGCCTTTTTGGTGAATACAGATCAGGAATATTTATTTATGACCTCACCTCCATCCTCTTGCTCCACCTACAGATTGCCCCTTTGATGGAGAGAGAAAATTAAATGAGAGTAAGCCCTGAAGGGATGAAAATAGATTGTTAAAGCACCAGGAGGTATGTAACATGTAAAGATTAGCAACACTAGGTACCTAACAAGAAAAGGCAGGACAAATTATGGGAGAAGAATAAAGTGATATAAAAAAAATTAATATATTTTTGTATCTGTTACGATAGAAAGCATAATAAGATTTTGGGTAGTGTGGAATTAGGAATCTATTCAGAGTGAGGAACTTTTAAGAAATAAGAGTTCAAAAGTATTGACAATTGTGATGTGGGTTAAAATCTGCAAGACAAGCAGCAAATATTCTGGGAAATCACAGGGAACTCTGCTAAAATGGTGCTCCTATTGATTTTAATCTTCCAGGGCTTGTACAATGTAACCCTTGGATTGAAAGGTGACAAACCCAGCACTGTGATTCAAGAAATGAGGAAGTTCAAAGTTCACACTGACTCAGGAAAGCAACCAACATAATTGGACAGATGATACAAAAACTTGAAAGAGCATACACCAGTTTCAGGAACAGCATCTTCCTCACTTTTATTTGACTACTGAACTGTCATTTCATAAGCTGAGGAACCGACCTCATTGTGGTCTTTGCACTTTTTTAAATCTGCATACGTTTCTCTGTAATGCCGTTAGGCTGTGACACTATCTTCAATCTGATATTTTTGTCTTTGCACTAGTACTCGATTGTAATGTATATATTTTAATTTGACTGGATAGCACGCAAACATGTTTTTCACTGAATCTGGGTACATGTGACAATAATGAACCAACACCAATATTCGATGTTAAATCTAACTACAAGTTCCAGCTTTACAAGTACAGTGCACGCCATAATGTTTGGGACAAAGACCCTTTATTTAATTATTTGCCTCTGTACTCCACAATTTGAGATTAGTCATAGAAAAAATTCACATGTGGTTAAAGTGAACATTGTCAGATTTTAATATTTCAGGGCACCATAATGTTTGGGACACAGCAATGTCATGTAAAATAAAGTAGCCATGTTTAGTATTTTGTTGCATATCCTTTGCATGCAATGACTGCTTGAAGTCTGTGATTCATGGACATCACCAGTTGCTGGGTGTTTTCTCTGGTGATGCTCTGCCAGGCCAATATTGCAGCAATCTTTAACATTTGTATGTTTTGGGGGCTAGTCCCCTTCAATTTTCTTTTCAGCATATAAAAGGCATATTGGGTTCAGATCAGGTGATTGACTTGGCCACTCGAGAATTAACCATTTTTTAAGCTTTGAAAACTGCTTTTAGCAGTATGTTTGGGATCACTGGCTTGCTGTAGAATGAACCGCCGACCAATGAATTTTGCGGCATTTGTTTGAACTTGAACAGATAGGATGTGTCTTTGCACTTCAGAATTCATTATGTTACTACAGGTGCACAACCTTTTATCCGAAAGCCTTGGGACCAGACACTTTTCGTAATTCAGAATTTTTCGGCTTTCGGAATGGAAGATTTATAGCGTAGATTTTAACGGCTGGCTCAGTGGTAGAGTGCTCGGCTCATATCCGCAAGATCGCGAGTTTGCGCCTAGATCCCGGCAGTTACTCGATCGCGAGTTTGAGTCTTCAATGTAGTTTTTTCTTGCAGAATAGGAGAGAATAGGGAGGGTTAGGCTGGGATCATTCTCTGCGAGATGATCTTAGTGCGGGAGACAAGTGTAGGAGAGGTGTACTGACTGTGTGGGCAGAACTTTGGAAGTGATTGCCCACCATTCTCAAAAGCCGCTGTGTCTCCCTGTCCCTCCAACTCCAGAGGAATCCACTCCCCGATGGGCCGCTACGGCGACAAGTGGCAGTTCGCCCACAGCCCGAGCTGCGCCACTCCAAGAACAAGACGTACCTTGCACACCATCAGCTTCTGCGTGTTCCTCTGGAGTTGGAGCGGGGCTGGGCTGGAGTTGCTGATCTGGGATCTCCGTGCTTGCAGTGGGCCTGGGGGTCGGTGTCCCGATGAGGGGGCGCAGCTCGGGCTGTGGGCGAACTGCCACTTGTCGCCGTAGCGGCCCATCAGGGAGCGGCTTCTGGTGGTCCTGACGTCTCTCAGCTCCTGTCCAGGGGGGTGGCCGGAGACGTCAGGACCAACAGGAACCCGCTCCCCGATGCGCCGCTACAGCAACAAGTGGCAGTTCGCCCACAGCCCGAGCTGCGCCCCCTCAACCGCAACCCGGGTTCCTCTGGAGTTGGAGCGGGGCTGGGCTAAAGTTGCTGTTGGCTGTGAGTCCCTGGGATCTCCATGCTTGCAGTCGGTGTCCCGTTGGTCCTGACGTCTCCGGCCACCCCCCTGGACTGGAGCTGAGACTGGGAACTGTACCGCCCTTGCCCCCTCCCTCTGCAACTGCAAACAACCCCACAGTTCCCAGTCTCAGCTCCTGTACAGGGGGGTGGCCGGAGACATCACAGCCCGAGCTGCGCCGCCTCATCCGCAACCCCAAGACCAAGACGTACCTTGCACACCATCAGCTTCTGTCCCTACGGGGAGCGTGTTCCTCTGGAGTTGGAACGGGACTGGGCTGCTGCTGCTGGCTGTGGGTCTCTGGGATCTCCGTGCTTGCAGTGGGCCTGGGGGTCGGTGTCCCGTTGGTCCTGACTTCTCCGGTGACTGGCACTGACCTGCTGGCATCGCCGACGTGAAGACAGTGCAAAGCCCCCGCGCCGGTGCAATGGGCGGGGAGCTGGAGAGGGGAGGGAAGGGGTCACACACATGGCCGGGAAGCAGAGGGGTGTAGGTGGGGTGAAACTGAAGGGAGCGACAATCTGCTGCTGCCTGCCCGCTGACTTTAAAAAGTTCCCACGCAAGACTCACGATACACTGTGTACCGTGAGTCTACCGTGGGAACTTTTTAACTCAGCGGGTAGGCAGCAGCAGATTGTCAATTATTAACCCTCCCGCACAATATACCCTCACCTTTTCTTTTATGAATGGGGATTTAGTTCCCCTTTCTTCGAGGACCGACCGGAGGTTCCGCTGTCACCTCTGCGGGCCGCCCTCGGTGAACGTCTTCAAGGATCTTTCTTCAAGGACCGAAAAAATGTCCGCTATTCGGAGCTTTTCGTTATTTGGAACTTCGGATAAAAGGTTGTGCACCTGTACCATCAGCTGTTGTATCATCAATGAAGATAAGTGGGCCAGTACCTTCAGCAGCCATACATGCCCAGGCCATAACACCCCCACGACTGTGTTTCACAGATGATGTGGTATACTTTGAATCTTGGGCATTTCCTTCTCTCCTCCATACTTTGGTCTTGCCATTACTCTGATATGTTAATCTTCATCTCATCTGTCCACAAGACCTTTTTCCAGAACTGTGGTTGTTCTTTTAAGTACTTCTTGCCAAACTGTAACCTGGCCATCCTATTATTGCAACTAACCAGTGGTTTGCATCTTGCAGTGTAGCCTCTGTATTTCTGTTCACGAAGTCTTCAGCGGAGATTGGTCATTTACAAATCCATACCTGACTCCTGAAGATTGTTTCTGATCTGTCAGACAGGTGTTTGGGGTTTTTCCTTTATTATAGAGAACATTCTTCTGTCATCATATGTGGAGGTCTTCCTTGGCCTGCCAGTCCCTTTGCGATTAGTAAGCTCACCAGTACTCTCTTTCTTCTTAATGATGTTCCAAACAGTTGATTTTGGCTGGTGTCTCTAACAGTTTTATTAATGTTTCTCAGTCTCATAATGACTTCATTAACTTTAATTGGCACAACTTTGGTCCTCCTGTTGATAAACAGCAATAAAAGTTTCCAAAGGTGATAGAAAGACTGGAGGAAAGACGAGATGCTGAGAGCTCTCTTATACCTGCATTAAGGAGGCATTTAAACACACCTGAGCAATTACAAACACCTGTGAAGCCATGTGTCCCAAACATTATGGTGCCCTGAAATGGGGGGACTATGTATAAACACAGCTGTAATTTCTACTTGCTGAAACCAAAATGTATAAAAATACCTTTTAATAAACTATGACAATGTGCACTTTAACCACATGTGATTTTTTTTTTCTATTACAAATCTCAACTTGTGTATTGAGGCAAATAAATTAATGGTGGGTCTTTTCCCAAACATGGAGGGCACTGTAACTATATGATCTGTCCGTTGTTTAGTTTGACATAGATTGAGGATGAATTTTCTCTGCGTAGAAGGCAATGCCAAGTGGCGTGGTTGCCAAGTGAGATGTGAAGTGGAATATTGTGACCATAGTATTGTTAGGTTTAGGTCTGTGGTCAGAAAGTCTTCCAGGTGCCTGAAGGTTTCTGCCTGTGTTTTGAGCAGCTGATCATCAGTATTTTGGCCGGCATGTCATTCATGTAGATGTTGAAGGGCCAAGCACTGCCTCAACTAATCTAATGTTGAAGTATCACAATGTCCTGATTTTGTCCCTCGTTTTCCATTTGTTTACGATTTTGACGCATTGAAAATCTTGAGCTGGGCTTTCAGACATCCATAGATCTTTGGAACACAGAAGAATGTGACTTCAATGGTTATTGTTAGCATGACACGATACAACCTGAAAATTAAACTGTTGTGATGTGATTGAATGCTGTAACCAACTTATTCCTCTACCCTCTTTTGATCTTTACTGTCTTAAGGCTTTCTTGCTGAAAGAGAGGAGCTTCTCAATAATGCCCCTGAACTCCCTGCCAGGTGGTGTGGGAGAATTACATACTAAACTCGATGTATAATTCTTTCAATACTTCTAGTTGTATAAATCCATTTGGCACCCATGTTCCTGACTTGCAAGTTACACTGTAGAGATGATTACTGAATATAGAATAAACTGTTTCTAACCAATTGTTGCATATTTCTGTAGTGCAACCCTTTTGGCGTTTCTGGTTGACTTGCTGAAGAGCTCAGTAGCCATGCAAGAGCAAATGTTGGGTGGAAAAGGATTTTTAGTAATCGGTTACCTCTTGGAAAAGGCAAGTTTAAAAGGATACAACACTTTATCTTATGTTACTATTACAGACTTACAAACTGCTTAAAACCTGTTTTGTAATTTTTTCCAGTTCTGATGAAAGTTCTTGAACTCCCTACATATGCAGCCTACCTGAGCATTTCCAGGACTTTTTGATTTAAGTAGAGACATAAAGTGTCTTCTGTGTTTTCTTTCATTTGGCATATTTATTCTTGGTGGGCTGGCAGATGCCGATTTTAGTGCTATTCTTGGCACAAAAGAAAGGGATGGCAAGTTGATGTTTATTGGAACAAATTCTGATGAATAGCATTTAGAGAATTATCCATTCACGAAGGACAATCAGCCTGGATTTGTGAAGTGACTGTCAGATTAACGATTATAGTTTTTGAGGAGGTAACAAGGTTAACTGCATTTGATGTAGTCTGTATGGGTATAGAAAATGTGGGAATAAGAGGAAATCCAATTTATTTTATTATTAGGATTTTTCCAGGATTTCAGTTAAAGTCAAGATTGTTACAGTTGAGCTATTTTATTGGAATAAAGGAGACTGAAAGGAGATTTAATTAAAGTGTACAAAGTTATGAGATGCCAAGTCAGAAA
Source organism: Leucoraja erinaceus (assembly GCF_028641065.1). Lineage (NCBI taxonomy): Eukaryota > Metazoa > Chordata > Chondrichthyes > Rajiformes > Rajidae > Leucoraja > Leucoraja erinaceus. The sequence continues at coordinate 43,421,166 of NC_073382.1, read as the reverse complement.
GAAGTAACAACGTCCTTTAGCAGAGAGGTTATTAAGGTGCAAATTGTGAAAATTGGTGCAAAAATTTGAAGATATTTTGATTTGAAACCATTTTCTTCAAATTTGGAGATTTAAAGAAAACTCCTGTATTTAGAGTAATTGAGGAGTTTGGTTTATTACTGATTGGGCGGTGGAGGCAAGAACCCTCATTATAGAACACAGAATAAACATTTTTTATATTTAAAAGTTACTTGGGTGGGCACCTGTAGAGTTTTGATCTATGATGCAATTAAATTAAATGACAGTGGTTCGAAATTTCTAGTTTACCCAAAGTTAATTTGGATTGTAAGTCTGAAAAAATGACAGTAATGTAGAAGGTGCTGATAAAGGGCCTGTCCCACTTGGCGATTTTTTTCGGTGACTGCCAGCGTCATTACCAGAAGGAGTCAGGGTCAGGGTCGCTGAAAGATTTTGAACATTTTAAAATCCAGCGGCGACAAAAAAATGTTGTGAAACTTGAGGAAACACCGCGCATCAATACGTCATCATGCCGCGTCACGCCGCGACTTTTTCAGTGACCTGATATGTCAGACAATGATGCCGGCAGTCGCTGAAAAAAACGCCAAGTGGGACAGGCCCTTAAGAAGATCAAATTTTAAAAGAACTTAAATAATTTGTCATGTTCTTATTGTCTTTCTCTTTTTGATAGTCATCTAGAATCCACATAACACGTGCTGTCCTTGAACAGTTTTTGTCCTTCGCTAAATACCTGGATGGCTTGACCCATGGAGCACCTTTATTAAAACAGTTGTGTGATCATATTCTGTTTAATCCTGCTATTTGGATTCATACTCCCGCAAAGGTAGGTGATTAGTACATGTGGGAAAACCTGTATATTGCATGAAATGTTTCCATCTGTTTTTTGTTTCGCAGCTCCTCAGCATAATTTCCAATTTGTTTTCCCTGCTTTCAGCTTCTTGCCAAGATAAGACATTTCAGCTGATCTTCATCTGTGAGCTTTGTCTCTGATTGTTGAAAGACTCTTTAATTACATTTTCCACATTCTGTTCTCGCTTCCTACAACACATGTACATCTCCTTCAGGATTTGGTGGGGACCGTTCAAGAGCAGAAGTCCAACCTGTTTTCTTTCTCTCTAAACATGAACACAAAGCTTACTATAAATCAGTGCCAAAAAAGAGGCAAAAAGCATTTGCAGCTAGGTTCAATCAGACGTTTAACCAGCCGCAAAATATACTGCAACCGCTTCTTCAGTGACCTTCCTATCATCATATGCCTGCTGATGATTAACCATTAGTTCCACTCCAAACATCTCAACAAAAGAAGCAGCCCAAGTCTGCAAAAACAAAATCTAGACGACATTCAGGCATAGGCTGATAAAGAGCAAATAACATTAATGCCTAAGAATCCCCAGTCAATGGACATTTCCAACAAGATAAAGTCTACCCAACAAACCATATGATTCAATGGCATTATCACAGTACACGCCACTTAATCCTGCAGATCATCACTTATCAGAAACTCAAATAGACCAGTCACATACCCACTGTAATTGCAAGAGCTGGCATGAAGCTGGGTATCTTTCGTGAGTGACTCCTTTCCTGACAGCCTGGCTTTCCCGCCATTTTTAGTTGGGAGTGCAAAGGCATACTCAAGATTCAAGATTCAAGATTCAAGAGAGTTTATTGTCATGTGTCCCAGATAGGACAATGAAATTCTTGCATTGCTTCAGCACAACAGAATATTGCAGGCATAAATAAATACAGAACAGATCAGTGTGCCCATATACCATTGAATATATATATACACACATAAATAACCAGATAAAGTGCAATAGGCTATTAAAGTTCAGATTTTTGTTTGAGTTGAGTTTAATAGTCTGATGGCTGTGGGGAAGGAGCTGTTCCTGAACCTGGATGTTGCAGATTTCAGGCTCCTGTACCTTCTACCTGAAGGCAGTGGAGAGATGAGTGTGTGGCCAGGATGGTGTGGGTCCTTGACGATGCTGCCAGCCTTTTTGATGCAGCGACTGCGATAGTTCCCCTCGATGGTAGGAGGAGGAGCCGATGATGGACTGGGCAGTGTTTACAACTTTTTGCAGTCTTTTCCGCACCTGGGCGCTCGAGTTGCCGAACCAATCCACGATGCAACCGATCAGCATGCGCTCTACTGTGCACCTGTTGAAATTCGAGAGAGTCCTCCTTGGCATACTGACTCTCTGTAATCTTCTCAGGAAGTAGAGGAGCTGATGTGCTTTCTTTATAATTGCACCAGTGTTGTGGGATCAGGAGAGATCTTCAGAGATATGCATGCCCAGGAATTTGAAACTCTTGACCCTTTCCACCATCGACCCGTTGATATAAACGGGACTGTGGGTCCCCACCCTACTCCTTCCAGTCCACAATCAGTTCCTTGGTTTTGCTGGTGTTGAGAGCCAGGTTATTGTGTTGGCACCATTTGGTCAATCGGTCGATCTCACTTCTATACTCTGACTTGTTTCCATCCGTGATATGTCCCACAACAGTGGTGTCGTCGGCGAGTTTGATGATGGAGTCATGTGTATAGCGTGAGTACACAGGGGGCTGAACACGCAGCCTTGAGGTGCTCCCGTGCTGATTGTTATCGTGGCTGATATATTTTCACCAATACGAACAGATTGTGGTCTGTGAATGAGGAAGTCGAGGATCCAATTGCAGAGGGATGTGCAGAGACCCAGTTCTGAGAGCTTGATAACCAGCTTGGAGGGGATGATTGTATTAAATGCAGAGCTGCAGTCTGACATATGAGTTTTTGTTGTCCAAGTGGTCCAGAGCAGAGTGGAGAGCCAGCGAGATCGCACCCACTGTTGATCTGTTGTGGCGGTAAGCAAACTGCAGTGGGTCCAGGTTTTTGTCGAGGTATGAGTTGATTTATGCCATGATCAGCCTCTCAAAGCACTTCATCACCACAGACGTTAGTGCCACTGGTCGATAGTCATTGAGGCACATCACCTTACTCTTCATGGGCACCGGCATTGTTGATGCCTTTTTAAAGCAGGTGGGAACCTCAGACCTCAGAAGTGAGAGGTTTGAAAATGTCTGTAAAAACTCTAGCCAGTTGTTCCGCACAGGTTTTTAGAACATGACCGGGTATACCATCAGGTCCAGGCGCTTTCCGAGGGTTCACCCCTCTGAAGGATTTTCTGACATCGACCTCTGTGACTGTGACCGAAATACCATCACATCAGTGTTCTCCCTGTCAAAGAGTGCGTAAAACGCATTCAGCTCGTCATAGAGGGATGCTTCGCTGACATTTGAGCTGCCTCCTGATTTCGCCTTGTAGGAGATGATTGCATTCAGGCCCTGCCACAACTGCCGAACAGGCAGGAACGGGGTATTGATTGGGGATGGTCAGCCATGATCACATTGAATGGCGGTGTTGGCTCGAAGGGCCAATGGCCTACTCCTGCACCTATTGTCTATTAGAGGCATGTAAGATTATGAGGGAAATATACTGTCTTTAACGCAGAGTAAGGGAATCAAGAACCAGAGTACAATAGTTGAAGGTGAGAGAGGAAAGATAGGAACTCGAGCGGCAACTTTTCCACAGAGGATGGTGGGTATAAAAAATGAGCTGCCAGATGAGGTACTATAAGAACATGTAAAGACATTTGGACAGGCACATGGAAAGGAAAAGTTTAGAGGGTTACTAGACCAAGGGGGACCCGTTGGGTCCCGTCCCCTCAACGCACGGTTGCGGCGGGGAGGGGGTGGGGCCTGCGTTTGGATTATTCAGCAGGTACAGGATATTGAGTTGGATGATCAGCCATGATCATATTGAATGGCGGTGCAGGCTCGAAGGGCCGTATGGCCTACTCCTGCACCTATTTTCTATGCTTCTATTCAGATGAGGGGATTTTTGAAATCACGAGGTAAATCTCTACCAGAATCTCTCCCCCTCCCTCCCTTCCCTCCCTTCCCCCCCTTCTCCCTACTCACTCTCCCCTTCCCTCCTCTCTCTCCCCCTCTGCCCCCACCCCTCCTCCCCCTCTCCCCTCCCCCCTCTTTCTCCCCCTCTCCCCCCCCCCCCCTCCCCTCCTCACCCCCCCCCCCCTCTCCCCTCTCCCCCCCCCCCCCTACCGGCAGCAGCTCGTGGGGGCCTGAGCGAGGCCCGGAGCGATCTGAGGACCAAAGATCCAATAGGATAATTGCTGAGGACTGCCAAAACCAGCGGAGGATCGGGCCAGGGAGACGGAGAGGAGGTCGACCCCTTTGACGGGTAGAGAGGAGAGAGGGAGGGAGGGGGGGGGGGGGGGAGGTGGAGGTGGAAGGGTGCCAGGCGAGTGAGTGGGCTGCGAAAAGCGGATAGAGACAGAACCAGCCTGACTCTCTGGAAACCTGCAGCTGGAGTGAGCGGGCAGGGGAGGGGCGTGGCTTCACAAGCTGCACCGGCCACGAGGAGAAAGTTCTTCAGCGCATGAGCGCCGATGATGTCGCGATCGGCAGAGCTTTCTCGTTCTGTCTGCGCCTTTTGAAGAACGGGGGGGGTAACGTAACTCGTGGAAAACTGTGCATGCGCGTTGACAGCAGCTGTATTAATCCAGAGCGCCGGGCGGGGGGGGCCTGGGCCACGAGCGAGGTGGTCCACGAAGAAAGGCATTGTGAGGTCAGCAGCTGGGCAGCGGTCAGATTTAAAAAAAAAGCCCAGATTGGTCAACAATTTTAATTAAAAAGTAGGGGAAATAATTGATGAAATTTACAGAGGATTTCTAAAATCATAAGGAAAATTTATACTGAAATATGTCAAAAATCTCCTGTTTCGGTCTCTGGTTTTCGAGGAGATGCGTTTCACAGGCGAAATGACACACAGACACACAGACACACAGACACACAGACACACACACACACACACACACACACACACACACACACACACACACACACACACACACACACACACCACACACACACACACACACACACACACACACACACACACACACACACACACACACACACTTTGATGACTCCTCTCCCATAATCTCCTTAACTAACACGCTTTATCTTTTAATCTCTGGCCTTTGTCCAACCATCAAACCCCCCCCCCCTGACCCTACCTATCACTTTGGCCTGCCCCAACCTCCTTCCAGCTTTCTCCCCCCTTCTACAATTAGTCTGCATAAGGGTTCTGACCTGCAATCTCACCTCATCGTGTTCTTCAGAGATGCTCCCTGACATGCTGAGTTATCACAGCACTTTGTTTCTTTCTCTTAATCAGAAATATATTGTCAATCCTTCATTGTCACTTAGACTGACTGCATGAACACCGTGCTCAACCGCACTGTGGGAATACCTTCACGAGAAGCACTGCGTGCTTGAAGAAGGTTGTTTATCAATGCCTTCTCAAGGCCAGTTGGGATGCATCATAAATACTGCTACCCAATGTTAGCAAGCTGATGTGTTTTATTGTTTCTCGAGTTAGAAATAGAAAATTAACATTAAAAGATTTCTTTCTCCTCCATATTTCCTTGCTCATTTCCTCTCTCAGTCCATCTGCCCCTGAAACCCTTCCTAAGCTTTTGAAGTTAAACTAGCCTCAAAGCAATGTAAGTTTTTGAAGAAGGGGATTTGAAAGATTCAATGCAAATGTTCACATGAAGAAGAGTGAGATTGCCAAATTTAAAGTCTTCAGATGACAAAATTTATGAAGGGCAGATAGGACAAATAAGGGAACCTAATATCATGCCCACCACAAAGCAGCAGAAAGCCTAGTGTAGAAATTGTAGGAATGAAATAAAAAAGTATATTAGGAAAGCAATGAATAAGTATAAAAAACAACCTGCCAAGTAAAATTAAAGTAAATCTGAAGGTATTTTATGTGCATAAATTGAAAGGAGATGGTCTAATAGGGATCGAAAAGGTAGCCATTTGGAGAATGGAAGGTATACTTTGTGGCTTCCTCCGCAGACAAGTGAGATGATGCTAAAGTTGTAATTAATAGAGACGTGCGAAATAATTTCATGTGAGAAGCATTGTGGCAGGAAAAGAATTGTAACAGGATCAGCATCTTTGAAAGTATATAATTGTAGGGCTGGATGAAGTATATTTCTTTCTATGGGAAGAATCAAGAGAAGAGATTTCTGAGGTTCTAACTACAATATTTCTATCTTCTTTGGCCACATGATTGGTGCCTGAGGATTTTAGGACTGTAGCACTATTTACAAAGAACACATAATGCACACCACCAAGTAATGGCATGTCGATTGGTTTGTATTGAGAGCGTATTATTGGAATGCGTTCCAAAGGACCTATTAACTTTCATGCAGAAAGGCACAGATTAATCTGTGAACATTCGGAATGGATTTGTTATGTGATTACTGTGTCGCCTAATTAACTTGATCAAATGTTTGAGGAGGTAGTCAGCATACAATTATGCAGTGCACTTGATAGAATCATTGTCGATCTTAGCTTTTGACAAACTCTTTGTGGTAGGCAACGCACGAAAGCAACCACCTGTATCCATTGGTGAGTGCCATATTTGTGCCAAACGTAGTGGCAGGAAAGCTAAGAGTAAAGAGAGTGAGGGGCAATAAGAAGCTGGTCAAACTGGTTAAACGAGCTAGCTCAGTGCTGGAGGGGAGAGTAGACTCTGGGATGGATGTGCTTGAGAGGCGTATGACGCACAAGGTGCAGGTCATCCTGAAAAACCCCGGGCATCCACTTCATGTAATTCTGGAGAGTCAAAAGAGCACTCGGAACATCAACCGGCTCCTCTCCCTGCCCTGTAGAACGGAGCAGTTCAGGAGATCCTTCACCCCTGCAGCCATTAGATTTTATAATTCGGACCGCTAGGCTGTAGGGGGATGCATTCTTGCAATTTTTAATTTTTAATTGTTAATTATTGGTCTTTTTAAGTATTTATTGCTCTCAGGTAGTGTCCACAGTGTATTCTATGTATTTTCTGTCTGCGTTCGTTTTGAATCTGTGGGTTTGTTGGTTGGGGGCTTCTGGACATCTGAATTTCCCTGAGGGGATCAATAAAGTATTTATTATTATTATTATTATTATTAATATTGTGACAGGAAGGCTGGTGCGAATGGGGTTTATAGGGCTCAGTACTTCATCTAATACATGTTTGTAATGTATAAATAATTGAGCCATTAATGTAGTGGGCATGATAAAGAAATATACAGATTATATTAAAATATTCTGCTGTGGTTGGCAGCGAGAAGAAATGTATTAATGATCCGGTTATTTAGGCAGGAAAATGGAATTTGATCCAGCCATGTGTAAGGTACTACAGTTGGGATGGCACAGGAAGGTAAGACCAGCTGCAATAAATAGAATAATATTCAGTGGTGCGATGGAACAAAGGGATCTTGGAGTTCACATTCATAGATCATTCAAGGTAGCAGGACAGGTCAGTAAGTGGGAATAGAAGGCATGTTGGATGTTTTCCTTTATTGCCTCGAGTTAGAACATAAGCCTAAGCACAAAGAACTAGAACTGCAGACACTGAATTTGTCCACAGATTGAACACTGCCATTTTGTTCCAGAAAGGATATCATTGCACTGGAGATGGTCCAGGGGTGTACTGGAATATTGCCAAGATTCTAGCTGTGACAGTAGATTGGATAAACACGCTTTACTGGAACTAAAGAGCGGAAGGGGGATTTATTGATGTGTATAAATTATGAGCGGGTAATAAGTAAATACAAATAAATAAAAGCATTCGAAATGCATGAAATAAGAAACAAAGAAAACAACTTGCATCCTTGTTCCTTAATATCCATTATGGGGAATTCACATTCAAATACATGACTAATCTGTGGATGAATAATTTGTGACCGAGTGAATCTAATAAAGGATTTGTATCCAAACATTTTGTTTGTTTTTTTGGTTCCAAAATTGACATATCTGCTGAATATTTTAGTATTTTTCTTCTAATATTGGGCTTGCATTTTTTTTCTTTTTACTTGTCCACCTTGTAATTATTTTTGCATCTTTCAAATATTACCTTTGTGATATTCTATTCTCAATTTGCTGTTGATTTTGCAGGACAGATGAAATTGAAATTTAATTTGACCCAGTGACAGTGTGATTGACCAAATGTAATGTCTGTTCAATGGTAAATTCAATGCGGCAGTGGTAATAGATTTAGCTTTTTGATGAATTGATTTAATTAGCTGTTTTCACAATTAAATATGTTGATTCTATAATGATGAATTTATGCATTAGTATTTATCTGTTAACATAGGATTTCTAAACATGTTCATTGTAACAGATGAAGCAAATTATATTTTACATTTATCTTACAGGTACAGCTTTCGCTATATACTTATTTGTCTGCTGAATTCATTGGTACAGCTACTATCTACAGTACTATCCGTAGAGTGGGCACTGTACTGCAGCTAATGCACACTCTGAAGTATTACTACTGGGTGATTAATCCAACGGATTGCAGTGGTATCTCTTCCAAGGGCCAAGGTAGGAAATACATCCATCTTCTTTACAAAGTTTCAATAGACAATAGGTGCAGGAGCAGGCCATTCGGCCCTTCGAACCAGCACCGCCATTCAATGTGATCATGGCTGATCATCCCCAATCAGTACCCTATTCCTGCCTTCTTCCCATATCCCCTGACTCCGCTATTTTTAAGAACCCTATCTAGCTCTCTTGAAAGCATCCAGAAAACCTTCCTCCACCTCTGAGGCAGAGAATACCACAGACTCACCACTCGCTGTGAGAAAAAGTGTTTCCTCGTCTCCGTTCTAAATGGCTTACTCCTTATTCTTAAACTGTGGGCCCTGGTTCTGGACTCCCCCAACAACGGGAACGTGTTTCCTGCCTCTAGCGTGTCCAAACCCTTAACAATCTTATACGTTTCAATGAGATCACCTCTCATCCTTCTAAACTCCAGAGTGTACAAGCCCAGCTGCTCCATTCTCTCAGCATGTGACAGTCCCACCATCCCGAGAATTAACCTTGTAAACCTACGCTTCACTCCCTATATAGCAAGAATGTCCTTCCTAAAATTAGGGGACCAAAACTGCACAAAATACGCCAGTTGTGATCTCACTGGGGCTTTGTACAACTGCAGAAGGACCTATATTCGATTCCTCTTGTTATAAAGGCCAACATGCCATTCGCTTTCTTCACTGCCTGCTGTATTTGCATGCTTACTTTCATAGATTGATGTACAAGGACCCCCAGATCCCGTTGTACTTCCCCTTTTCCCAAAGTGTCGCCATTTAGATAGTAATCTGCCTTCTTGTTTTTGCTACCAAAGTGGATGACCTCACATTTATCCGCATTAAACTTCATCTGCCATGCATCTGCCCACTCCCCCAACCTGCCCAAGTCACCCTGCATTCTCATAGCATCCTCCTCACAGTTCACACTGCCACCCAGCTTTGTGTCATCTGGTTAACAAAAACATTTTGCTTTGCTTGTCATATTCTAATGTTGTCCGTTTCAAGCATTTGAGCTTATTTAAGCTTGTTTTCATTGCTTCAGCATTGTAGCAGCTGGTAATGTAACAAATTAATCATAATCAGAGATGTTTTTGACATCTATGATATATTCTTCCAAACATGTACATGGCAGTGTAGGAAGCTTAGTTTGCTCCTCTAAGCCTCCGATATATAAATGAAGGAACTGGAGTGGTAGTCCCCTTTCCCCTTCCTCCCCCTTTCCACAAGTGAGAATTGGATTCCAGGTACTCTTATCAGATGGAACTGATTTACATCAAATCAGTGGAAATGTCTGTACCAAAACTATTAAAGATGGCTAATTTTGGGGGGATTAGCATGTCTACTTGATTATTTTTCTGCTGTTAATTGAAGCCTCGTTCATGATTTTGTCATCTCCAAGCCTTTGTAATTTCAGTATGCTTCTGGTCAGGTTCCTACTCTGCAAGTTTTGAAAACACAAAGTCATCTAGAACTGTATTACCTCTATTCTGGCCTGCACAAGGCCCCATTCATCCCACACCTTGTTTCTGCCGACCTGCATTGGATAACTATCTGACAACATTTCAATTTTTAAGTTCTGTTTTGAATTCCTCCCCATTACTGTAGCATCCTCCAGCCAGCCGAGATTTATATTTCTAACATTCCAGTTTTCTAAGCATCTTACATTTAAGTATTCCATTGTTGACAGCCATGTCTTCATCTGCCAAAAGCCTATTTCTGGTATTTAAACTGATGCTTCTCCCTTTCCTCCTTTAAGGTGACCATTAGAAACCTCTTTTGATCGCATGTACTACCAATTCCTTATGCAGTCTGTTGTCATATGTTGTTTATCTATGCTCCTGCAAAGCATCTTAGAAAATGAATCAGAAGGAACTGCATACAGACACTGGTTTATATCGAAGATAGATACAAAATGCTGAACTTCTTCTTGCGTATGGCGTGCACAGCCTAAAGTTGTAGATCAAGGGTAGACATCCAGGCCAGGACAGCATCAGTTACTGGGTGGATGGCTTTGATGCCACCAGGGAAAAGCCTCAGTGAGCAGTCATTCACGATGTGTGGGATGGTCTGGTCTGGATGTCTACACTGCACTCTCCCCCCCCCCCCCCCCCCCCCCCCCCCCCCCACCCCCCCCCAGAGTCAAAGTCAAAGCCCCGGCTGGCGATGGCGATTGTCCCGCGGCCATTAAAGCCACGCAGTCACAAGCAGGGCTGTCAGGCCCCGCTCCAGGAGCTCTGTGTTGCAGGAGCCCATCCCCCCCGCTTATGCAGGTGATGTACTGTTCTTGCATGGAGGGTGCGGATTCTGTTGAGGGTTAGCCATTGCTTGCGATGGAGGTCATAACCCGGTGGTTTCACTGTGGGGTCTGTGATGACCTCTCCGTTGTTGATCGGCGGGTCAGGCAGCATCTCTGGAGAAAAGGAATAGGTGACATTACGAGTCAGAACCAGTCTAAAGAAGGGTTCCAACCCAAAAAAGTCTATTCCTTTTCTCCAGAGATGCTGCCTGACCCACTGAGTTACTTCAGCATTTTGTGTCTATCTTAAGTACCTTGGAAAGTTTGCTTATGTTACACGCACTGCATAATTTACAAGTTGTTGTTTAGGGAGACAGATCAGAATAATCATGTGCAGTTTTGGATATAATGTTAATGGCTATCAGATCCTATTTGGTTCTGCATAGAAGATTGTGTTAACATTGATTTATTATTAGTTTTAGGTTTATTATTGTCATGTGTACTATGGTACATTGGAAAGCTTTGATTTGCATGCTACCCAATCAGATCAGATCATACTATACATAAATACAATCAAGCCAAACTCAAGCACAATAACAAAGATAAAGACACAGTGAGCAGAATATAGTTCTTAGCATTGTAGCATGGCAGTGCTAGAGTGAAAGTCCAATGGCTACAATGAGGGTGAGGTGAATCAGACAAGCATCCTAGCTTATGGAAGAACCATTCAAAAGCCTGATAATAGGGGGAAAATAACTGTTCCTGAGTCTGGTGGTGCACGATTTCAAGCTTCTGTATATTCTGCCTGATCGGAGTGTTGAGAAGAAAGATTGACAGGAGTAAAAAGGTCTTTCATTATATTGGCTGCTTTCCCGAGACGGCGCGAATTGTAGATGGAATAATTGGTGGGGAGTCTGGTCTCTGTGAAGGACTGAGCTGCATCCAAACCCCTCTGCCATTTCCTGTGGTCTTGAGCAGAGCTGTTCCCAAACCAAACTGTGATGCAACTCACAGCATGCTTTCTATGGTGCATCTGTCAAAGTTTGTAAGTTTGTACATGACGTATTTCACCAGTGTTCTGATGAAGTAGAGGCCTTGGTGTGCCTTTTTGGCTGTCACTTTAATGTGGTCGGTCTATGACAGATCGTTGGTAATATTTACACCAAGGAACCTGAAGCTGTCAACCATTCCCACCTTGGCACCATTAATGCAGATTGGTTACTTAACGGATTGATGCAGAATGCAAGAAGTACAATAAACATGGTATCACTTACAATAAAAAAGGGAGCTCGGGAAAACTCTCTGCACCATTGAAGCCTATTTGGTAGTTTGAACCTTGAACTAACAAGTTGTATGTCAACCTCAATATTAAGTTAGCTTTCATTTAGCGGGTTTAGACAACAGTAGAATAGTTTTGAGTTGGCAACAGTGTAATTAAAACTATGTGAAGTGACTTGAAAATGTTTTTGGCCAGTTGGCTAAATTCTAAAGTCAAAGTCAAAATCAAAGTAGCCTTTATTGTCATTCAGACCTTGCGGTCTGAACGAAATTTTAGAAAGGTTATTCTAGAAAGGTTATCAAATATTATTCCCAACCATTTATCATTGGAAGGTTGTAAACTGCACAGAATAAAAACATTGTGTAAAGGATTAATTAAAATGAGCAGAGATCAGTCCTAACTAAATCTCTCTCCATTCTGTTGAAAGTTTTCAGTAGTTATTGGGACTGGATATGCTTTCTCATCTGAAGCCAATGGGAACTTTAGTATTACATGCAAGTGGAGGTGCAAATATCTGGTATATGATTTTCTATATACAGAGAACATTTAATTTATGTTGAGGTAACTCATGTTTTAAGATGAATGGTCAAGCAATATTCAGTTTAAAAAGTAAAGAAATACCAAGGTAAATTCTCTTGCAGAAAATTATGTCTGCATTGTTTGCATAATGGTACAATTTAATCATTTTTTACCCATTTCTGCAGATGATGTGGGTTCTCGTGAACCTTTGCGCTATCTTATGTATTACTAAAAGTCTGATCTTGACCACTTCCTGTTCTGTATATTGATTTTAGAAAAATCGCTGCCACTTAAGGCTGTGATTTTTGGCCATCTTACTCAGAGTCCCCCTCCGCTGCGCAGGACAAGAGGATTTTTCCCATCGATGAAAAATAAAAGAGTTATTAGTGTTTAAAAAATGTTGAGATTCTCAACACTTCCGGGTTTTATAGTCCCTGCGGAAGGGGCGTGGCCTTCAGGAGAGTGCCTCAGTCAGTCTCTGCAAGATGGGGGAGCGAGAGGGTCACGTCTCTCAGTCTGAGCTGTGAATAACACTGAACACATGTCTACTAAACTGAGTGGTTTTACTGACCTGTCAGTGCCCTTAATGTGATTGAAAATATAGCTTGGAAATGGTAAAGTTGTGTTGCCTTTGGTTTGGAAATGCTAAAGCTGTGTTGCCTTTGGTTTGGAAATGCTAAAGCTGTGTTGCCTTTGGTTTGGAAATGCTAAAGTTGCCTTGCCTAATTAAAGTTGCCTTGGCAAATTAAAGTTGCCTTGCCTAATTAAAGTTGCCTTGCCTAATTAAAGTTGCCTTGCCTAATTAAAGTTGCCTTGCCTAATTAAAGTTGCCTTGCCTTCTATATAATTAAAAGTATAGATCACTCTTGATCACTCCCTGTTTATGCTTTATATTGATTTTAGGAAAAACGCTACCACGTACGGCTGTGATTTCTGGCCATCTTACTCAAAGTCCCCCTCCACTCATCAGGTGTCGAGGATTTTTCCCATCGATGAAAAATAAAAGAGCTATTAGTGTTTTAAAAATGTTGAGATTCACTCTCCTGTCAATCACGCCAGGAAGGCCACGTACCTTCTGGTGGGAGGGGGGAAGGGACTATAAAACCCAGAAGTGTGGGCGTGGCTCGGTCTCTGCAAGATGGAGGAGGGAGAGGTCACGACTCGTTATCTTTAGTGGCCTTGCACCCTGCTTGAAATGGCATGGAATTGCACTTAAATTTGGTGGCCTTGTACCCTGCCTGAAGTGGTAAGAAACTGCACTTGAATTTAGTGGCCTTGCACCCTGCTTGAAATGGGATTTCAAGGAATAGCCGTGAGTCAACTGCCAGCCCACCAGCCATGAGTGAGTGAGCTGCCAGCACAACAGGCTTGAGTGACTGAGCCGCCAGCCCAAAAATCCATTTGGCCCACAATGTCCATGCTAGACCTCTGGAAACCAGTCCCCTCAGCCCACAACACCCATACTAATGCTCCAGAAAGTAATGGAGCTTAGTCTAGTAATTCAAATATTTTTCATTGTTATCTCCTGCATTGTAACTGACATTCCAAATAGGAATATCCTTCTTTTGAGGCATATGTGGATAAACAAGCAGACAAAAATGCTGGAGAAACTCAGCGGCTGAGGCAGCATCCATGGAGCGAAGGACATAGGCAACGTTTCGGGTTGAAACCCTTCTTCGAACCGAAACGTTGCCTATTCCCTTCGCTCCATAGATGCTGCCTCATTCTCTGAGTTTCTCCAGCATTTTTGTCTACCTTCGATTTTCCAGCATCTGCAGTTCTTTCTTAAGCAGGATTTCTAAGCTGGTCAATTTGTATTTTGATTTAAATTTCTTCCCTGCAACTTAATACATTGCTGTTTTGACCTTGACGGCAGTAATATTGAGCTTTTGTGCCTTTTGAAAGTTAATTACTTATTGCCCTCCTGTAGTGACACCTCCTTTGAAATTGATCTACATTAATTTTTTCACTCTCTTGTGCAACGTTAGAACTTGTTCCTGAGGATCATTATTTGAATAATCTTGCCCAAGAACATTAAGGCATGGGAGGTTGAGGGTTGATCTTGTGGAGGTGTATAAAATCATGAGGGGAATAGATCGGGTGAATTGACCCAGAGTAGGAGAATCAAGAACCAGAGGACATAGGCCATAGGACAAGGTAAGAGGATAAATATTTACGTGGAATCTGAGGGGCAACCTTTTCACCCAGAGGGTTGTCGTATGTGGAATGAGCTGATAGAGGAGGTATTTGAGGCAGGTGCGATAACAACATTTAAAAGATATTTGGATAGGTACATGGATAGGAAACGTTTAGACTTTGGTGCCTTCCCACACAGTGGGAAACTTTGGTTCTGCTGTGTGGGGATGTTTTATGTTGAATTCTATAGTGTGTTGAGTCCTGTTTATTTTTATTGTATGGCTGTATGGGAATTCATTTCACTGTGCCATCTGGCACACGTGACAATTAAATTTATCTTGTATCTTGTATCTTGTAGAGGGTTATGGGTGAAATGCGGGCAGGTGGGATTAGCGTAAATGGGGCATCTTGGTCGGCATGGACAAGGTAGGCTAAAGGCATGTTTCCTTGCTGTATGACTATGACTCTTTTGCTCTATAACTATGACTTAGAACATCAATGCAGATCATACTTTCTGAACCAAATACATAAATGAGCCTTAATCAGTCTTTGTTAATGGGCAAATTAATTTGGAAAACTGTACATGCAGAGTTAATTTTTTTTCTCTGCCTGTAAATGTTGGTAAAAATGATAGTAAGTAGGATCTGTCAGATTTGTATTACTCGTTCAACGATTGAATTCAAACCATTCAGCATGCCACAGCTGCTTCCAAAGTTACTGAATATACCAACAATCATTTTGCTCAATTGTACTGCTTGGGAACACTAACCTAGATTCAAGTGATAGATTTTGCATTCAGTTTCACTGTTCTGAGATTAGATGTGCATACATTTTGACGTTTGTGTCTTAATAAAGCTGCAACACAGGCTTCCTCAGTTGCTGGGGTGGAGATAGTCTGTCGCTTGCCAATTTTGCTACTGTTCCGTAGCAAAAGGTTATTTTACCACCGTCATTTTAAGATGAAAGATCTCATTACGGGTTTTAACCTCCTTGATCCAGTGGCAGACAGGCGCTTGACTGATGGGCAGGATTTTACCTGAGCTCATTGTGAGGTGAGACTACCTGTGCTTTTGCACTGCCTATTATTTGCACATAGTTGGCACATGGTAAGACTTTACTCTTCCATTGTTGACATGGAGTAAAGCTAAAGATTTTTTTTCCCCCAATTTTCTCCCCTTCTCTCCTCTCCTCTCCTGAAGGTGGTGACTCATGCTGGGGTATGGTTCCACAGGCACCAGCAGCCCTCCGGTACCTCACCCAAGGGTCTAATCTTCATGTGTGAGCCTGCGAGGTGAGTATCGGTGGGCTATTCGACTGCGGGGCATCATTGCCAAGGGAGTCCTTTCTTTACTGGTCCGTGCATGCAATTTTTAGTGAGATATTTTTGCAGTGATCTGATTAGAAGCACTGTTTGGTTTTATGTTCCTTCTCTCAACTTTGGAACATTGAAAATTGAGGTGGTGACCTTGATGTTTGTGTTGAAGTTAACTGGAGCAGTGGGGGAGATAAAGCTTGAAACAGCTTGAAATTAAAGTAAGAAAGCACAGATCAGAATAAAGCTGATATTATAAAAATGAATTCACAAAATGAGGACCTGTTAAGTACATTTTAATGCTTGGAACGGGTTGCAATTGCTCAATCAAAGTAATGGTGATATATACAGGATAGCATATTCTTGCTGTAAAGTCTCTATCACCTGATGGCACAATGGCATCTTGAGCATTGAAAAATTGCAACAAATTGTATTTCTGCCAGTGCTGGATTAACTGTAAATTTGTTATTTTTGCTGCATATATTTACTCACTAGTTATATTGTTGTCTGATTATTTCTGGATTTAAAATATCATTTGTAATCCTAGAGGGAAAGGTAGTGTATCCTTGGAAGGTACACAAAATTGCTGGAGAAACTCAGCGGGTGCAGCAGCATCTATGGATAGGCTCTTTTCGGGCCGAAACCCTGTCTCAGACGTCTGAAGAACGGCCCGAAACGTGCCTATTAATTGCAACATATTGCCTTCGATCTTCCAGCACTGCAACATGGTGTATCCTTTCTCCTGCTGTCTAATTTGCTTAATGCATTCACCAACATGGTGCCTTTTCCTGATTCTTTGTCAACTTTTGACTTAAACGGTCCATTCTTCTCTACTACTGGAAAATAAGCATGATATGAAAAAAATATAAAGTCACCAAAAAATCCCATGTTTATCTTCCCTTGAAGGTCCATTGTGTACAAACTTTTTTTGCTAAACCTGGACCTGTTAGCAATGTGTATTGAAACAGTAACAGATTTTCACAATCATAACTATCTTGAGAGAAGAAACTTTAGTCTCACCAGATCAAGAGGAGGTTGTTTTGAATTAAGTTGATAACCATTATGCACATGTGTAGGAAAGAACTACAGATGTTGGTTTACATCGAAGGTAGACCTAATATGCTGGAGTAACTCAGCGGGACAGACAGCATCTCGAGAGAAGGAACGGGGGACGTTTTGAGTCGAGACCATACTTCAGACTAATATCAGGGGAGTGGGCAGGACAGAGAGAGAATGTAGTCGACAAGTGGGAAGGGGAGGGGATGGCGAAGGAAAGCAAGAGCAATTTGAAGTTAGAGGTCAATGTTCATATCGCTGGGATATAAGCTACCCAAGCGAAATATGAGGCGCTGTTCTTCCAATTTGCACTGGCCTCACTGACAATGGAGGCGGCCCAGGACAAAAAGGTCAGATTGGGAATAGGAGGGGGAGTTAAAGTGCTGAGCAACCGGGAGATCAGGTAGGTTAAGGCGGACTGAGCGAAGGTGTTCAGCGAAACGATCGGTGAGCCTGCGCTTCGTCTCGCTGATGTACAGTAGTTGACATCTGGAACGGCGGATACAGTAGATGAGGTTGGAGGAGGTGCAAGTGAACCTCTGCCTCGCCTGTAAAGACTGTCGGGATCCTTGGGTGAAGTCGAGGGGGGATGTAAAGGGACAGGTGTTGCATCTCCTGCGGTTTCAGGGGGAAAGTACCTGGGGAAGGGGTGGTTTGGGTGGGAAGGGACGAGTTGACCTGGGTGTTTCGGAGGGAACGGTCTCTGTGGATTGCAGAATGGGGTGGAGATGGGACGATGTGGGCAGTAGTGGGATCCCGTTGAAGGTGGCGAAAATGTTGGAGGATTATATGCTGTATGCGACGGCTGATGGGGTGGAAGGTGAGGACAAGGGGGACTATCCTTGTTACGAATGGGGGGAGGGGGGGGGGCAAGAGTGGAGCTGCGGGAGAGCCTCATCTATAGTGGAAGAGGGGAAGTTCAAGTTCAAGTTTACATTTATTGTGAACTTGAACTTCACACCCAAACCAACCCCCGTTTCCTAAAGAATGTCATCGGATATGTCCCCATTCTTCAGGTACTTGGTCATCGGAGATGTCCTCATTTGGAAACTGGGGTTCCCGTCTTCCAGTGTAGATGAGGCTCTCACTGGGGTCTCCTTGATATGTGCATGTTCAACAGTAGAAGTATGTTTTGTGGAAGGAAGCAAGTGAATGAAATGAGAGTGAGTTTGAAAGTCTGGTTCTCCAGTCCTTTGTTGATTAGTTGCAGCAAAGAATGTGAATGAAACAGCTATGATGAGTTTAAGACAAGATGATTATGTTGCAATGGGAGCAAATGTACAAATTTTGCACATCAATAGCAAGACTGTAGCTAAAGTGTAAAACTGGAAATATTGGAAGATATTGTGGTTTAAAATGAAGATCTACAAAAGGCATAAAATAAAAAAATAGATGAAGATTTGTAAAGTTCAGAATATGGAAAAAGAACTAGGAATAGTCAATGAAGTGTTGGAATCGCTTATCCAAGAAAGGTATTCTTGCTATTTGTGATGAGGGAATGGCAGATGTACTTGACAAATTTCATACAAGTACGTCGGATGAAACTAGTACCAGAGGAAATTGTGAATGTGACATTAATGGGACTCCTCCTTAACAAATTAGTGCAAAGGGGAGGAGTTGTACAGTTTGATAGCTACAGTGAAAAAAGATCTCCTGTGGCGTTCTGTGCTGCATTTTGGTGGAACTGGTTCAAGATGGCGCCTGTCTGTGGATCCTCCAGTGCTTCTACTCAGCGGCAATGGAAAGCATCTTGTCCGGAAATATTACAATCTGGTTTGGGAATTGCTCTGCCCAGGACAAGAAGGCTCTGCAGAGAGTAGTGCGTACGGCCGAACGCACTGTGGGAACTTCACTCGCCCCCCTGCAGGAACTATACAACAGGAGGTGCAACTCCAGAGCCAATAAGATCATGGGAGACCCCTTCCACCCCTGCAACAGACTGTTCCAGCTGCTACGTTCAGGCAAACACCTCCGTTTCCATGCTGTGAGAACGGAGAGGTTGAGAAGGAGTTTCTTCCCAAAGGCCATAAACTCCTATCTCACCAGGGACTAACTTTACTGTACCACTCTACTTTTTTTTTCTTTTTTTTTTTAAAATTTGCTGGGTTTGTTTTCCCTTTTTCCTTCCGCCCACAATATTTAATATGTAAAAGAATATGTGATTCTGTTCCATTCTGTTTGTTGTTTGTTTGTTTGTTTGTTTGTCTTTTTGCACAAAGTCCGCGAGCATTGCCACTTTTTATTTCACTGCACACCTCGTATGTGTATGTGACAAATAAACTTGACTTGACTTGACTGGACTTGACATGCCAGCAGCACAGCAGAAAATTGTCAAACATAGTAGTTCTCTAGTAGTTGTACTTACCTGTACAAAAGAAACACCAGAAACCAGCATTGCAACTGACAAGCTGCTAATGCATTTAAACGCATTAATGCTATTGCGATCTACCGACAGCAACGGAGCTGCCGACTGTAAGGTAATTCCCGATCACAGGGAAATCCCCGACCTGGTGGAGTATCATAGGAACAGTAAGTACTGTACCTGGAAACACCGGGAAGGCCTCCGTGGTGTCTGGAAACGTGGCCAACGGGTAGGACTACAAGTCGGACTGAAGACCTCCAATCCCTACCATCCTATTAGCCCATGAACAATCACTGGAAAATAAAGTGGAGGACTTAAGGTCAAGGCTGCTTTACCAAAGGGAGCTGAGAGATTGCTCTGTGTTCTGTTTCACAGAGACATGGCTCACACCCAGCTCCCCTGACTCTGCCGTCCAGCCTGAAGGTTTCTCCATCCATTGTATGGACCAAACGCAAGCATATGGGAAAGGGAGAGGCGGGGGCGTCTGCCTCATGGTCAACTCTTCATGGTGCAGACTCTTCTATCTAACTGGCTCTCCGCACTTGAACATCTGGCAAGTTCCCCTTCTATCCCGAGGGAATTCACCTCCTCATCCTGACCTCATCCCACACCAGCACTTAGCATTGAACACACGCCGTGGCGCATACCCCGAGGTGACCACCATGCCGCCCCCACAGCAACACCATTGTCTACACTACCCAATCTCCGGGACGATTCACCTACCATCATCAGCTGACCTTGGTTGAAGACATCCCTCCTCACCCCTTAAAGACAAAGGAATTAGATTTAGGAAGAATCCGGACATGGTACCATTGCAGAGGGGACTGGAGGAGCCACACGCCGTGGTCAACAAGCACCAGACAGCGTACCCCGAGGCATTTACCACCATAGCCGGGAACTTCAGCAAAGCCAACCTGAAAAAATCACTCCCAAACTGCCACCAACATGTCGCCTGCAGTACCAGTGGATTAAACACCCTTGACATAGATACATAGAAAATAGGTGCAGGAGTAGGCCATTCGGCCTTTCGAGCCTGCACCGCCATTCAACATGATCATGGCTGATCATCCAATTCAGTATCCCATACCTGCCTTCTCTCCATACCCCCTGATCCCTTTAGCCACAAGGGCCACATCTAACTCCCTCTTAAATATAGCCAATGAACTGGCCTCAACTACCTTCTGTGGCAGAGAGTTCCAGAGATTCACCAATCTCTGTGTGAAAAATGTTTTTCTCATCTCGGTCTTAAAGGATTTCCCCTCTATCCTTAAGCTGTGACCACTGCTATACGACCATCAAGGACGCCTTTTGCTCTATCCCTCACCATCACTTCGGGAAATCCGACCATTCAGCGGTGCTGCTTCTTCCTGCATACTGGCAGCAACTGAAGAGCGCATCCCCAGAGGTGAGGACTGCACAGAGCTGGTCTGGGGAGGTAGCGGAGCAACAACAGGACTTCTTGGAGTCTGTAGACTGGGCAATTTCAAGGACTCGGCAACGGACCTGAATGAATTTGCCACAGTCGTTACTGACTTCGTAAGGAAATGTGTGGAGGACTGTGTTCCAACAAAAACCTTCTGAGTGTTTCCTAACCAGAAGCCTTGGATGAATCAGGAGATCCGCATTCTTCTGAAGACCAGATCCTGGGAATTTAGGTCTGGTGACGCAGAGGTCTATAAGAAGTCCAGATACGACCTTGACAAAGCCATCAAAAAGTCCAAAAGTGACTTTCGCCCTTTCTCAAAGCTGGACGATGGGGCGGATGTGCGGCAACTGTGGCAGGGTTTGAATGCCATCACCTCCTACAAGACAAAACCAGTTGGCAGCTCAAGCGACAGCGAAGCATCACTCCCTGACGAGCTCAATGTATTCTACGCACGCTTTGATCGGTAGAACACTGATGTGCCTTCCCAAGCCCCCATACAGTCATAGTCACAGAGGCCGATGTCAGAAGATCTTTCAGGGGGGTGAACCCTCAGAAGGCACCTGGACCTGATGGTATACCCAGTCCAGTTCTCAAAACCTGTGCAGACCAACTGGCTGGGGTTTTTGCAGACATTTTCAACCTACTACTGAGGTCTGAGGTTCCCACCTGCTTTAAGAGTGGCGGCCTCAATGACTATCGACCAGTGGCTCTAACGTCTGTGGTGATGAAGTGCTTTGAGAGGTTGGTTATGGTGGATATCAACTCCTACCTTAACAAGAACCTCAACCCACTACAGTTTGCCTACCGTCATAACAGGGCAACGGAGGATGCCATCTCACTGGCTCTCCACTCCGCAGAGGACCACTTGGACAATAAAAACACTGGCTGTTGTTTATAAACTACAGCTCAGCATTCAATATCATCATCCCCTCCAAGCTGGTTACCACGCTCAGGCCACCTTTGGTGGGATCATCCAGAAGAAGTTGGTGAACTTCTTCTGGGGCAACAGAAAGCACTGGGTCTCTGCAGCGATCCTGAGTCTCCTGATCGAGGAGGGTGGTCAGTTGCTGGTGTGCATTCGCACCCATTTGGCGGCTCTCCGCCTCAGGACCCTTCAGATATACCTGTATTCAGGGCGTCCTCCCAGGTGGCACGTGCTGGCGACGCACTTTTTCCAACTTTTTCCAAAGTTGCCTTTAAGATGTAACCGGATCCCGATGGTGGGCATCAGCCGTGCTACTGGGGATGCCCAGCTTCTATCGGGACTTGTTGAGAGTGTGGAACCTGGTTGCCGTTGACCGGGCCTTCCCTCCGCCGGCAGAGGGCGACGACCTGGACGTGAGAGCAGCCGGCCCTTGTCCCGCCTCACCGGGTGTTGGGGGGACCTCAAATGTGTGGAGTACTTGCGGCTGAGCAAACCCCCGCTGAGGCGGATAGTTCTGTGCAGGCTTCTCCTCCACACCCTGCACTTCCTTGCCCTGGTCCATCATCCGGACACTAAGTGGAAGTCGGTGTTGCCTTCCAGTCACGGCGGAGGTCCCTCTACGCAGGGATTCTCCCCCTCTACATCGGGGACCTGGTGTGGAAGGTACTGCACCGAGGAGTCCCCTGCAACCTGTTTCTCTCGCGGTTCACAGACTCGCCAGCCGCCTGCCATTTCTGCGGACTGAAAGAGTCTGTATCACCTGTATATGGAGTGTGAGAGGCTGCAACCCTTGTTCCACTATCTAAAGTGGCTGCTCCTTGTCTTCTGGCTGCATTTTTCACCCACCATACTCATCTTTAGACACCCTGTGCGTAGGGGAGAGGATAGGGCCGAAGATGTTCTGGTTGCGTTGCTCCTGGGCAAGGCCAAGCTGGTCATTCTCGAGTCACGGCGCTAGGCGGAAGAGGGCTCTGCCCGAGACGGCTGCCTGACCCTTTTCCGGGGTTACGTCCGAGCCCGGATGGTGT
Source organism: Leucoraja erinaceus (assembly GCF_028641065.1). Lineage (NCBI taxonomy): Eukaryota > Metazoa > Chordata > Chondrichthyes > Rajiformes > Rajidae > Leucoraja > Leucoraja erinaceus. Next base: position 43,398,437 of record NC_073382.1, on the reverse strand, counting down.
TAGAGAGGGATTACGCGCTGTAAGCGGGCACCCTGGGGGATTTCCGTTACTGCTGGGCACCGGGGGGGGGGGGGGGGGGGGGGCAGGTGGGGGGGGGGGGGGGGGGGGAACGCATCCTGGACAACGATTGTAACATAGCAGTATAGTAGGTTAATTTTGTATATTTGTTTGTCGTGTATTATGGTGGTGGGTTCTGATTTGTTTTCTTGTATTGTAAATATTATTTTTAATAATTGAATAATTTTTTTAATAAAAGAATAAATAAATGCAACTTGATCTATATGTGCACAACGAACTTACAATCACAAGTACGTGATGTGTTATCTCTGAGGCATATATTTTGTGCTCACAAAAATTGAAGGTTTAGTTTTTGTCATCAAGTTACAGTGCTCTCCATAATGTTTGGGACAAAGGCCCATCATTTATTTATTTACCTCTGTACTCCACAATTTGAGGTTTGTAATATAAAAATTCACATGTGGTTAAAGTCCACATTGTCAGATTTTATTAAAGGCCATTTTTATACATTTTGGTTTCACCATGTAGAAATTACAGCTGTGGTTATACATATTCCTTCAATTCAGGGCACCACAATGTTTGGGACACATGGCTTCACAGGTGTTTGTAATTGTTCAGGTGTGTTTAATTGCCTCCTTAATGCAGGTATGATGGCTCTTAGCACCTAGCCTTTCCTCCAGTCTTTCCATCACCTTTGGAAACTTTAATTGCTGTTTATCAACAAAAATCAACTGTTTGGAACATAATTGAAAAGAAATAGAGCACTGGTGAGCTTACTAATTGCAAATGGACTGGCAGGCCAAGGAAAACCTCCACAGCTGATGACAGAAGAATTCTCTCTATAACAAAGGAAAATCGATAAACACCTGTCCGATAGATCAGAAACACACTTCAGAAGACAGGTGTGGATTTGTCAATGACCACAGTCCGCAGAAGACTTCATGAACAGCAGTAAAGAGGTTGCACTGCAAGATGCTAACCACTGGTTAGCCGCAAAAATAGGATAGCCAGGTTACAGTTTGGCAAGAAATACATAAAAGAGCAACCGCAGTTCTGCAAAAAACTTCTTGTGGACAGATGAGATGAAGATTAACTTATATCAGTGTGATGGCAAGAGCAAAGTATGGAGGAGAGAAGGAACTGCCAAAGATCCAAAGCATACCACCTCATCTGTGAAACCTAGTGGTGGGGGTGTTATGGCTTGGGCATGTATAGCAGCTGAAGGTACTAACTCGCATATCTTCATTGATGATACAACTGCTGATGTGGTAGCATAATGAATTCTGAAGTGTATAGACACATCCTATCTGCTCAAATTCAAACAAATACCTCCAAACTTTCATTGTACAATTCATTCTACAGCAAGACAATGATCCCAAACATACTGCTAAAGTAACAAAGGAGTTTTTCAAAGCTAAAAAAAGGTAAATTCTTAAGTGGCCAAGTCAATCACCCAATCTGAATCCAATTGAGCATGTCTTTTGTATGCTGAAGAGAAAACTGAAGGGGACTAGCTCCCAAAACAAGCATAAGCTAAAGATGTCTACAATACAGGCCTGGTGAGCATCACCAGAGAAGACATCTAGCGACTGGCGATGTCCATTAATCGCAGACTTCAAGCGGTCATTGCATGCAAAGGATCTGTAACAAAATACTAAACATGACTACTTTCATTTACATGACATTGCTGTGACCCAAACATTATGGTGCCCTGAAATAGGGAGACTATGTATAAACACTGCTGGCATTTCTACATGGTGAAACTAAAATGAATAAAAATGGCCTTAATTAAAATCTGACAATGTGCACTTTAACCACATGTGATTTTTTTTTTTTAAATTCCAAATCTCAAATTGTGGAGTACAGAGGCAAATAAATAAATGATGGATCTTTGTCCCAAATATTATAGAGGTCACTGCAACAATGATTTTTAGTTTAAATGTAAATCGTACATTATCATCATTTAAGGAGATCCCAGTGCCCAAAATATGTTTGTGATTTGATTAGTTTTGTGAATCTGCATTTACCTGCCTTCCCCACCACATGTGTGAATCTCACGAATGTGCTGTGTGTGAGAGATTGATTCAGACTAAATTCACCCAAATTATTTCAGTTTCCAAATACAAAAGCCTGCTAACCATGCCGTCACAGTTAATTATTCTCTAACAGTTTCTCTGTCATTGAAAATTAATAGTGCTGTCCCTTAAGTTCTCATTGAAGTTAACAAAAAGCTACTTGATTTGTATGTGTATGGCAGGTTTACAGTTACAAGCAGCTGATGTGGTATCCTTGAGGCATATTTTTCATGCTCACAGAGGTCACGTCAATAAAGTGTACGATTGGCACATTAAGCTTTTGGTACATGGTTGTTAAGGCTTTTGCTACCCTTGTTTCTTTTTCTCTCATTAATCTATTTCTTTACATATGTATTATGACATTCTACTTTATACTGCGTTTAATGCCTCAATATGATTGGTTATGGAGAAGCATAATTTGTTGCCATGATCATTTAGGTTCTAGTTGACGTTTCATGTATTCACTCATTACTTGTTGGAATATTTGCCCGCCTGCAATGCTGCAGCCTTTTTGGATAATTAGGCTGTCACTGTTGTTTTGTTGGTGTCACTGTTGTTTTGTTGGCAAACATTGATATGACTCCTTTGAAATGTAGTGCAAAGTATGTCTGGTCATGAGTAGTGGCCCAAAGAGTCGTATCTTTTTCTGGTCGCCGCTGGATTTTCAACATTTTGAAATTTTTCGGCGACCTGCTGCGACTATGACGGGTGCCGGAAAGCCGCTGAAAAAAATCACGTAAGTGGGACAGGCCCTTTATTGGCAAGATGGAGATCTTGGTTAAAGTGCAACCAGGAATTTGAGGGCTAGGTATCATTCCAGGAATGTGTACTCACTGCCTTAGAATATTTGCTTTTTTGTTACTGTTTCTGTTAACTTTAATCCTGGGATATATGGCAGTTTTAGATATTTTTTACTGTATACTGTTATGGAATGGTGGTTTCATGGAGTGTAATCCTTAACAAACGCTAGCTTCAAAGCCATAAACACATTTGTTAATACGAAGTTGATATCAATCCTAGTGCTGTTAGTTGGTACAGCAAAATCTGAAATTGATTTTATTTTTACTTTTATCAATGTATTTTGAAGATATAAGGAACTGCAGATGTTGGTTTACAAAAAAAAGGACATCAAGTGTCAATATAATTCATATATGGATATGGATAGATGATGTTTTGAGTCGGGATCCTTCTTCAGAATTAAGTAGGAGTCAGAGAAAGGTCCCAACTCAAAGAATCGTGTATTCATCTTTTCCAGATATCCTGCCTGACCCACTAAGTTATTCCACCACTTTGTGTCTTTCAATGTATTTTGAGATGGACAGTTGTGACTTTCTTAGAATTTATATCCAACTCAAGAGAGTGCGTAAGATGGAACTGCAGATGCTGGTTTAAACTGAAGATAGACACAAAAAGCTGGAGTAACTCAGCGGGACAGGCAGCATCTCTGGAGACCCAAGGGTCTCGACCCGAAACGTCACTCATTCCTTCGCTCCAGAGACGCTGCCTGTCCCGCTGAAATACTCCAGCTTTTTGTGTCTATCTTCAACTCAAGAGAGTTTTTGGAAACCAGTCTTCTAAGCCTATAAATGGCTAATCTTTACACATGATCAGCTGCAGAATGTTAGTTTATCAAAAGGGCAAGAATAGAGAGAATAAACTTGGAAGTGGGCAATAGCATTGTTAATGTTCAATCTGGCATGCTCCCTTTGCACTCTACCTGCAGCCACAATCAGCATTTGCTGCTTCATGGAATTAATCAGCCTGCAGGTCTGGATTCCACAACCCTCCAGAGAGGCAGAGACTGGGCATCTGGCAGTGCATCCTGACGATCATTTAGTAGTTAAAAACATTTAAAAACAAATTCAAATAGATTTAAACATTGAAGAATCAAAACTAAAAACATTATGAAATTAAACTGAAAAATTAAAAAGGCCAAGTAAAATGAAGAAAATTACAGGAACCACTTTCCAGACTGATCCTTTTATGTCAGGGTTGGTGACCTAAATTAATGGTGGCTGGTGAAAAACAGAGACAGAATGAGATGTGTTCCTTATCTCTGCGTACTCGTGGTTTGTGACGAGTCCAGGAGGTGAAAAGCGCTGGCATCTGACTTCAGTGTGACAGTGGTGCAGTTGGTAGAGCTGTTATCTCAACAGCACCAGAGACCTGGATTTGATCCTGACCTTGGATGCTATCTGCGTTGAGTTTGCACATTCTCTCTGTGACTGCATGGGTTTTCTCCGGGTGCTCTGGTTTCCTCCTACACCCAAAAGACATTCAGATTTGTAGGTTAATTGGCCTGTGTAAAATTACCCCTAACATGGGAGTGGATGAGAAAGTGGGATAACATGGAACTAGTGAATCGGTGATCGATGGTTAGCGTTGACTTGGTAGGCTGAAGGGTTCATTTCCATGCTGTATGTCTAAACTAAACTAAATGTACAAGTGTAGAAGTCCGAAATGATCTGACACGGAACTAGAACATTGCTGGTGGTTCTCTGTGGTTGGACATAAGTGTTCCATCGTACATGGTGAAGGTAGTAATCTTGCATTTAGCGCAGCATTAGTAAATTGGACAATTACTTTGTTTATTTCAAAAATAACAATTGGAAAATGGATCAATTGAAATCAAAAGCTTTTGAGATGAAGGAAATTCTGAATCTAAAAGTGTGGCATCTCAGCAGATTTACAAGGGCACCAATTACTGCCATATCAATGCTGAAATAGAAGATATCACATTGTAATATCACAGTATGTGTATCACACAGAAAATATTGCAATATTTTAATGTTTAAGTATGGACCAAATTGACTGCCAACATTTGCAAACAAATAGGATAACCAATAATTATGATTATGCTTATAAAAATAAATAACTTTTCTTGGTCCAGATTGTATTAATTTTACAATTGAAACCTTTAATCTGGTGAGTGTTAATTGTAACAAGTAGTAATTTTTTAGAGTTCTCTTTCTTTGTACAATAGTTTTTTTTTCAAAAGAAAATCTTAAATAAATTAGTGTGTACCCGATTATAATTTTTAGGAACTTGGTTAATGGAATTACGTTGACCAAAATATTATTTTTATTTCAAGATGGTCCTCGTCCAACTCAGAAAGAAATTATTTCATTGCGGGCTTTTATGCTGCTATTTTTGAAGCAACTAATCTTGAAGGTAAGTCGAAATGTTAAAATCGATCTTTGTAAATACTGTTACATTGAAAACAAGAAAGATTACTTTTTTTGAAACAATTCATTATAAATTTTCTATGGTTGTGTGCTAAAAGTTTATATTGTGAAAATATTAGAGGAACATTTTAGATAATAAATGCTGCAATGATCCATGTCAGAGTTAATCTAATAATTTATATTTGACGAAGTCCTTGAAATATAAATAACTTTAACTTAACTTTTGAATAGGATCGTGGTGTCAAGGAAGATGAACTTCAGAGTATTCTGAACTATCTGTTGACCATGCACGAGGTAAGCACATTGTTAAAATAAAATCACATTAATAAAAACGAATAATAATGCCTAGATGGAGTAGATGTGGATGGGATATTTCCTATAGCGTACGAGTCTACTCTCTTATTCTGTGGGTAAAACCTCAGTATAAAAGGACGCACTTTAGAATGGAGATGTGTAGGAATTTCTTTAGTCCGAGTGTGGTTAATCTGTGCAATTCATTACCAAAGACGGTGGAGATCAATAGGTTCTTGATTAGAAACAGCATCAAAGGTCAGCAGGAGAATGGGGTTGAGAGAGAAAGATAGATCAGCCATGACTGAATGCTGGAGCTGACTCGATGGGCTGAATGGCCTAATTCTGCTCCAATGTGTTATGAACGTGAATTAATTGCTAAATTAATCGGATATTCCTTTGAAAATTGGATTTTTATACTTTTTTGTTGGAGTTGTTTAATTTATTTTAAACTCAGCTGACATCGTTGGTGATTTTGATGTAGAAAACTATCTAATTGATGGAGAATTATTTCAAAGGTTGAATAACTTAGGGGGATTTCGGGGTGAGGAAGGGATCAGCGTGTGGCACCTTCTCTAATCAATCAACCAAAGTTATTGTCAAAGCTCATGGAAGGTAGAAGAAGTTTTTCCATATCCCCAGGACTACAGGTGAAGCTGAAACACAACCTTGAGAAGAAGAGGAACTAAGAAAGTAAAATAACTGAACTTCATTCACGTTGTAAATCAATCACAGTTTATTTCAAGTGTTATATTGTATGTTGTAATTACTTGACCATTTATAATGTTCAAGCCCAATTTCACAAAAAGTAAAATATTAGATAATGTTATTTAATATGACTTCAGCCATAAATGTCCTGTAATATTTTAATGTGCAATGTGGATATAAGGACAATTCTAAAAAACATATGTAGATCTCACATTTCTTCAACTTAAGAACAACGCTGAACAAGCAACATCATTTACTATTGCAGATTTGCACTTTTCTAATGGTACCAATGTCAAACTGATAAGTATGGTATTGAAAATTTAGATAGATTGGAACTGCCTGATTGCTGTGCTGTATGTTTTAGCAGCAGGCCATCAATCATTGCCTCCTAGTGTCAAATATAGGGTTTTTATATGTTCTAATACCTGAGGATTGAAGAGTTTTATTTTGTCTGGTATAGTGACTGACTGTTTGTACCATGAAACAGGATGAAAACATTCACGATGTTCTGCAATTGCTGGTTGCATTGATGTCAGAGCACCCTGCATCCATGATCCCTGCTTTTGATCAACGAAATGGAATACGGTGAGTCACTGATGAAAGCAAGAATTCAGGAAAAACATGGAAGCCCAGTTAATGAGAGAGACAAATAAAACAGATCAACTTAAAGGGGGACTTGAGTGAACACAAGGGAGAGAGAAATGGAAGGATGTAATGTGGAGGGATATAAGAACTTAGGAAACAGGTTTAGGTTTATTATTATTATGTGTATTGTGGTACACCAAGGAAACTTTTGTTTTGCATGCTATCCGATCAAATCAGATAATACTGTACAAGGATAAAATCAAGCCAAACTCAGGCACAATAGAGCAAAGGGGAAGATACAGAGTGCAGAATGTAGTTCTCAGTATTGTAGCCAAACTCCAATGTTCACAATTGATGGAATGGGACAGTACTCTAGCTTATGGAAGGACCGTTTAGAAGCATGATAAGACTGAAAACTATTCCTGAGTCTGGTGGTGTGCACTTTCAAGTTTCTGTAATTCTGGAGAAACATGGAAGGCTTGGATAAGAGGGAGGGCAAATATAATAGGTCGACTTAAGAGGGACTTGAATTAACACAAAGGAGAAAGCAAAAGATGGATGTATTGCAGAGGTATGTAAGAACATAAACATTGGGGAGGGAGTATGGCATGTGATTCCTCAAGCCTGTTTGAAAAGATTCAGAAAGATCCTGACAAATCTATTCTTTGTACCAACACCATTCGCTTATCTGCTCACCATATCTTTCAGCATTTAATGGTTTAAAAATCTGCACCAGAATCCAACTTCTGTAGTTTCCTGTGAGTCCAAAAAATATGTCTTTGTTAGCCTTGAATATTTTCAATGTTTCAGCACCTTCTCTGTGCATTTACCTTATCTATTCCTCGCATGATCTTATACCTCTATAAGATCACCCTTCATTCCCCCTCTGCTCCAAGGAATAAAGTCCTAGCCTGCTCCACCTCTCCATATAGCTCAGGCCCTCGGGTCCTGGGAACATCCTCGTAAATGTATTCTGCACCCTTTCCAACCTCTTTCCTATAATGGGGTGACCAAAATGGAACACAGTACTGTAAATGTGGCCTCACCAATTTCTTATACAATTGTAACCACCCCCAACTATACTCAATACTGTGACTGTTGAACCCAATGTCCCAAATGCTTTCTTGACCACCCTATCTATTTGTGATGCCACTTTTAAGGAACTATGTACCAGCACTCTGAGATCCCTCTGCTCTTCATCACTTCCGAAACCCAGTCATTCATGTGTAGGCCTGAGTTTGACTTCCCAAAATGCAATACCTCGCACTTCTCTGTATTAAACTTCATTAACCATTCCTCAGCTCACCTGCCCAACCGATCCAAGATCCTGTTGCAATTTTGATAACCTTCCTCACCACCCACTTTCGTGTCATCTGCAAACTTGTAAGTTCTCATCTAAATCATTTGATGTAATTACCGGAAGAGCTGAGTGATCAGTCCAGTGTTAGTGGAGACACAAGGTGCTGGTTTACAAGAGAAAGTGCTGGAATAATTCAGAGACAGGCAGCATCTGATTTGGAAGACTGATTCCAAACTGAAATGTTGCTCGTCCATGTCCTCTGGAGTCTGAAGAAGGGTCCCGATCTGAAACATTGTCTGTTAATCTTACCAAGATGCTGCCTGACCTGCTGAATTACTCCTGCAGTTTTTTTATTTTTTATTAGTCCAATACTAGTGTTTTTATAGGATCGCTGTATTTCAAAAGAAAAAAATGTAAATCTGCCTTATTTAAGATGTTTTAACTAATACACTTGATCTTGGATAAATTTTTTAATATTTTAAAGTTGGGTGAAAATTTATCCTTATTTTAGTATTTTGCTAGAAAAATATGCGAGTCAGGAATTTTTGAATCATTGTAATGTTAATTAAATTGACATCTATCTCCTTTTCAGGGTTATTTACAAATTGCTGGCATCTAAAAGTGAAAGCATCCGTGTCCAAGCGCTAAAGGTTCTGGGATACTTCCTCAAGCATCTTGGTCATAAGTAGGTTGAGTGACATTAAATATAATGCATTTTTGATTTCTTTAAAGTAAATTCATTCTCATATTTCCATATTCTTGAGCTGCAGGATTCATTTGGAGTGTAAAAGCACGTGAGTTATTCATCTTCAGTGGGATTGATTGGGATAAAGTAATGAGCATTTAAATTATGTTTTAGTTTACACTACATTTTCATTATTCCTGATTTATTATCCATGTACTCGCGATGTTTGGTTGAATTGATTGAAAGAAACACCATGGAAACAGCCCTTAGGTCCACCGAGTCCACGCCGACCATCAATCATCTGTTGACACTAGTTCTATGTCATCCCACTTTATTATTCACTCCCTACACACTTGGGGACAATGTACAGAGGCCAATTAACTTACAAATCTGCACGTCTCTAAGATGTGAGAGGAAACTGGAGGAAACCCACGCGATCACGGGAAGAAAAACAAACTCCACACAGACAACACCCGAGGTCAGGGTTGTACCAATGTTTCTGGTGCTGTAAGGCAGCAGCTCTACCAGCTGCACCACCATTATGTTGCACATAATACATGGTTTCTAATTAATCCTGTTTGCCAAGAGATGGATTGCATCTGATGTCTTGTGCTGATAACTTGTAAAATATCGATAGGTGGCGAGTGATGAGGCCGAGATGTGGTTGGCAGCACCAAGGGTCAAATATGTGGCTAAGTTCGTGGCCAAAGTCGGCATGTGGAGACTAGGGTGGGTGCGCAAACAAATGTGAAAATAGTGACAATGTAGTTAGGGAGAAATATTACGCAGTGAAGGATAGGCATGTTGGACTGGAATAAGGATAATCATCAGCAAGTTAACAAAACTGTTAAAATCTAAACTCGCAAAAAAAAATGATCATACAGGTTGACAATTCTGCAAACTTCGTGTGTACATTCCTCTAGGGTTGGCTATTTTCTATAGATTCTTTTCTGAAGTTCAGAGTTTGATATTCCAAAGATTTCTGCCAACACTGCACAGTGGCACAGTGGTAGAGCTGCTGCCTTACAGTGCCAGAGACCCGGGTTCGATCTTGATCTCGGGTGTTATTTGTATGGAATTTGTACATTCTACTTTTGACCGCATTGATTTTCCCCAGATACTTTGGTTTTAACATACATCTAAAAGACGTGCAGATGTGTAGGTTCTGTAAATTAACCCCAGTGCGTAGGATAGAACTAGTGTACGGATGATCGTTTGTCCGCGCAGACTCGGTGGGTTGAGGGGCCTGTTTCAACTCTGTATCTATAAACTGAACTAAGCTACAGAAATTATTTCAATATCATTTTTACTTTGGTGGGATTCAAATTTCTACAATCTGGACAATTCTCAAATGAACCTCATACAATTAAAAGCAGCGCACAATACCTTGCATAGCCATCGCAGAAGCGTGTTACCGCAAACAGGGATACTCCCTATGGCAGATGTCTAGTAACAATGCTAATGATGGCCGCCATGATATGAAACTGAGACACCAACTGAATGAATATCCTCGTGAGTAAATGGCGGAAAAAACTATTATTTATTGTGTAGATAAAACTATGAGGCATATTTAGGGGAGACAGTTAATACCTTCTTCCCAGGATGGAAATATCAAATACTAGAGGGCATAGATTTAAGGTGGAGAAAGGCAAAGTATAAAGGAGATGTGCGGGCCATGTTTTTTTTTCATAGAGGATGGTGAGTACCTGGAATGCATGGCTAGAGTTGGTATTGAAGTAGGTACAAGAGTGGCATTTAAGAGGCTAATTGATAGACATGGGGATATACAGGGAATAGAGGGAAATGGATTATGTCCAGGCAGATAAGAGTTGGTCAGCATCATGTTCGGCACAGACATCGTGGGCCGAAAGGCCTGTTCTTGTGCTGTACTGTTCTATGTTCTTTGGTGCACTGTGGTCCTCTGAAGAAGGATTTTGCAGCCAGAAATTAGTTGTGTAGCTGCCACGACGTCATAAGTAAAAGGAGTAGAATTAGGCCATTTAGCCCATCAAGTCTACTCCGCCATTCAATCATGGCTGATATATCACTCCCTCCTAACCCCATTCACCTGCCTTCTCCCCATAACCTCCAACACCTATACTAATCAAGAATCTATCTATGTGTTTAAGAAGGAACTGCAGATGCTGGAGAATCGAAGGTTACATAGTCTGAAGAAGGGTTTCGGCCCGAAACTTGTTGCCTATTTCCTTCGCTCCATAGATGCTGCTGCACCCGCTGAGTTTCTCCAGTGGTGTAACCTAAAATCTTCTATCTCTGCCTTAAAAAATCACTGACTTGGCCTCCACAGCCTTCTGTGGCAAAAAATTCTACATTCACCACCCTTAATTAAGTCACTTAATGTCAACAGAGTATTCCTTTAAGTAGTGAGAACAGTAATAAACTAATAAGATTGGTCGAAATTTGGAGCCTTGTACAATGTTTGTAGTTTGGAGCCTTAACTTCCTTTGTTGGGAAGGCAACAATGGGCATTATACAATAATGACATGATCATTTGCCCACCTGACACTGGGCAAAGGTCAAGCTTGTTTAGTTTACGTGGAGCACAGAACACAGCTTTCATAATTCTAACTCGAAACCTTTGCCAGTATACCTCAGACCAAATTAAAATGGGTATTATCCAATTTCTGGCCACCTGAATATTTGAAATGACTGATTGTCCCGATTAGAGAACCAGTGGTGATTAGTGAATTCTAGTTTTGGGTTAAGAGAAAAAATGTATCATAGTCATATAGCATGGAAACAAGCCATTTGTCCCAACTTGCCCATAACGATCAAGATGCCCCATCTACACTAATCCCACCTGCCCCGTGTTTGGCCCACATCCCTCGAAATGTTAAATGGGTAAAAGAGAAGCCAGAAACTGGAACGGATTGGCATTGCAAATGGAAGACAATTTTTTATTGTTAGTGTTATGATTGTGAAGGCAGAGGAGATTAGTTTTACTTGGCATCAAGTTCGCCGTTGACATTGTGGACTGAAGGGTCTGTTCCTGTGCTGAACTGTTCTAGGTTTTAGAAGCCCTCCCCCTCAGCATAAAACTCTATATTCAATAACATGTCTTACAAGAGAGTCAATGTTCACTGCTATTTTTGTCATGTTTGGTGACTCTTTCAGAAGGAAAGTGGAGATCATGCACACCCACAGCCTGTTCACCTTGCTTGGGGAAAGACTAATGCTTCACGCCAATACTCTGACTATAACAACATACAACACACTTTATGAGGTAAGACCTCGAACAAGAGAGTACTTGAAGTACTGTAACTGATCAGAGAAGTATATATTGTGTATATTACAATTTAAAACTGAATTTACTGCTTTAATTTCTCATACAATGCAATCTATGAATAACCTCACTGCTTGAGATTCTTTATTGCATTTTTGAATGTATCCTGTGGGAAATAAGTGGAACTTCCTCAGGTTGAAGTATTTTTACTCAATATCTTTTGTCTACATTAATTGCAAAAAGTTGTTTTTAATAACCTGATTAGAACCTGTCCACTGATGTGGAACCTGTCCCTTGTATTTGGTGTGTTTTAATTATATTTCATGCGTTTAAATATTTGATTTTATTGCATTCAGTTAGTAAAGATAATGAAGCTAAAACTTATATTCCCTGAATTGCCATGTATGCCACTTGATTTTGAATCTACCTCCCTCCCCAAGTGCATGGGAAGGGTTAGCTGGATTCTTCCAATGCAAACTTCAAGATCCCCACTCCTGTCTCACTTGTGACGAGTTGCACTTTCCAATCCAAACCCTGTGCATTCACTATATTTAGAGTACCATAGAGTTATACAGTACGGAAACAGGCCCTTCAGCCCAACGTCCATGCCAACCAAGATGCCCGATCTAAGTTAGTCCCATTTGCCTGCATTGGCCCATATCCCTCAAAATCTTTCCTATCCATGTATGTGTCCAAGGGAAAAAGTTGTGACACTAAAGACCTCCAGCTAATTGAAAGCAGTTGTGGCCTTTGATTCCATACATACCTGGCCATAAGACCTCCAGCTAACCATTGACCCTTTTCCTCCTATCCAATTTATTTTTAAATGCATTGTTGGGAGCTCATTCCACCCGCCACCACCTTTGAAGAAGTTCCCCCCTCATTAGTCTCCAATTCTGAAGTCATGTCCTCTTGTTTGAATCTTCCCTATTCTCAAAGGGAAAAGCTTGTCCACATCAACTCTCTGTCTATCCCTCTCATCATTTTAAAGACCTCTATCAGGTCCCCCCTTAACCTTCTGCGCTCCAGAGAATAATAGTCCTCATAGTCTCCAACATGTCCCACATGTAACAGCAACTGATCATTACATGATTAGTCTGAAGAAGGGTCCCAACATTACCCATCCTTTTTCGTCAGAAATTCTCCATGACCTGCTGAGTTACTCCAGGACTTTTGTTTAACTTCAGAATAAACCAGCATCTGCAGTTTCTTTTACACATGCTTTAATTAGTCATTAAATTCACAAATCAGCAATTTAGAAATTCTAATTAAGACTTCGCCAAGATAATAAACTAATTTTTAGGTGTTAATTTTAGTTACACATTTTGCTCTGATTTGTCATTTCATGGGTCCCCAATAATATTAAGGAAAAAAGTTACTTGTATCTTCCCATCTTCCTGTGATTTCATAAGTTTTGCTTCCTCATTTTCAAACTGGAGATTTGGATTATTGTGTTGGTGTCTTGTATTATTCATGTTTTTTTTCTTTAAAATATCATTAAAATATCGCTCCTTCAGTTTGTTTAATTCTCAACAATCACCAACTTCTGATTTCTGCAGAAACAAGGAACTGCAGATGCTGGTTTACAAAATAAAGACATAAAATGCTGGAGTAACTCGGCGGGTGAGACAGCATCCCTGGAGAACATGGATAGGTCATGTTTTTGTCAGAAGAAATGTTCCGGCCCGAAACATCTCCTGTTCATGTTCTCCAGAGATGCTGCCTGACCCGCTGAGTTACTCCAGCACTTTGTGTCTTTTACTGGTTTCTGCACTCTGGAATGCAAAGACAAAACTAGTTTTACTGTTGCTGCCTCAGCTGACAGTAATTATGAAGTAATTAGTTCTAGCTGACTACCAAATTAACTGAGAAACTCCAATTGGCAGGCACCTTGTTTACTGCAGTAACAGTAACTGAATTCCTTTACAGCTACTAAAAATTCCCAATGCACAACTTAACTGAATTTTAAAAATGAGTTTCCCCTTAATTAAACTCTGTGGACGCACATGCATCAGTTCATTTTTCCATTGTTACTTGCACTCTTGATGATATACTTTGCAACAGCATTCCTTGTGGAAGGTCAAGGTGTTTCTAATGGCAAACAAGGGAAGAATCAAACAAAATTGCAGATGCTGGAAATGTAAAATAAAAACAGTAAATGCTGAAAATCTTCATAGTATGTGTTCTCAGACCCCGACTATACTCCTTATACACTCATGACTGTATGGCCAAATTAATCTCTAATTCCATCTAGAAGTCTGCAAACGACACAGTTATGGTCGGTTGAATCACAAACATTGCCTAGATGGAGTACAGGAAGGATGAAGAGAAATTAGTAATATGGTGTCAGGACGATAACCTGTCCCTTAGTGTCGCAAGATGAAGGAGCTAGTTACTGACTTCAGGAAGCATGATGGAGTACATGGCCCAATCAGCAATAATGGTTGAGAGCTTCATGTTCCTTGCCGTTAATATCATCAATGATCTTTCATGGACCAACCACATTGATGTGACAGCCAAGAAGGCAGATCAACGCCTCCACTTCCTGAGGAGACTGAGGGAATTTGGCATGTCTCCAGGGACTCTTACAAACTTCTACAAATGTACCATAGGAAGTATACTGTCACGTTGCACCGCAACTTGGTTTGAGAACAACTCTGCCCAAGATCACAAGAACTTGTAGGCATTTGTCGATGTTGCCCAGTCCAGCACACAGACCAAACTCCCACCATTGAGTCCCATCTCCACTTCATACTGTCTCGGAAATGCAGCCGATATAATTGTAAGCAGTAGTTTTCAGAACTAAGGATAACCGGTCGGTAATGTTAATGTCCGCTGAGCTTCACAGTCGTGTATCTCTGGCTTCTTAAAAGTTGTCTCCACTCCTTCTCCCCACTTCTTCCCCTTCTCCCTCCTCCTCTCCTCCCCCCCCCCCCCCCCCCCCCCCCCCCCCACTGTCCCCCTCTTTTAAAGGACTTACGAAAGGAATAGGGTTAAGATTTCAGATTGAAGTCCCTTTAGAGGGTCTGAAATGCTAACTATTTCTCTTCCCAAACATGTGGCCTAACCTATTCATTATTTCTGGCATTTTCTGCTAGATTTATAGCAACCTTAACAACACACATGCATGCTCAAGATCCTGCTATCAAATTTCTTTCATATCCTCAGTATTATTCACTTCACAAATTTTGGTACAGTTATAGAATACAATCTATCAGAACACAATGGTGGAATCTTGAACATTAAAGTCATACAGCATGGAAACAGACCCTTTAGTCCAGCTCGCTGTACATTCGCCTAGTCTATTCCTCTCATGATTTTATACACCTCTGTAAGGTTATCCCTCAGTCTTCTGCGCTCCAAGGAATAAAGTCATATAGCCTTGTCCCACGGTACGAGTTCATTCCAAGAGCTCTCCCAAGTTTATAAAAAATCAAACTCGTGGTAAGCACGGAGAATGAACGTAGCGGGTATGTCGGAGCTCGGGGACGTCTCGGGCTCGTAACGCTAACGGCAGGTATTCGGGAAGACTCGCTAACGGCAGGTAAGGACGGGAAGACTCGTGAAGATTTTTCAACATGTTGAAAAATGTCCACGAGAGCCCGAGTACCAACGAGTGGCCATTACCGTAAATCTCCGAGTTCGAATTAAGGCAAACTCGGGAGAGCTCTTGGAATGAACTCGTACCGTGGGACAGGGCTTTTAGTCTGTCCAACCTCTCTCTATAGCTCAGGCTCTCAAGTCCTGCTATAATAGTTTAAAAATGATCTGCATTCATTCTAGCTCCAGTGTTCAAAGCTGTAATCATTACTGTGCAAAAATAAGCATCATATCTTTCAATTTTATTTTTATATAGATTTTAACTGAACAAGTGTGCACTCAAGTTGTTCACAAGCCTCATCTGGAACCAGACTCAGCAGTAAAGATTCAAAATCCAAGTAGGTTGACATATTTCTTTACATCAGTTGGTGCTATCCATTGGAGGTATTTCTGGTGCCGTTGCAAAGCACCATTGACAGAAGCTTGGAAGGGATCTGGGAAATTAAATAAAAGGGAACACTGCAAAGGTAGTGATAACTCCTCTTGCGAGATGTGGGAGATCAGGGTGGAGAACAGTGCCCTGACAACTTGGTCTGCAGGATTGTGTTCAGTTGCAGCACCTCTCTGACCACAGTGTCAGTTGGACTCTGAGGAAGCATAAAGAAAGCAGTTTAAAGGGTAAGATGATTAGAGATATGGTCACACCAAAGGTTGAGCCTTGGATGATTCCAGGATCCAGAAACTCCAGGAGATTCCCGTGGTTGCTTCCATCTCAAACAAATATATTGCCACAAAATGCTGGAGTAACTCAGCGGGACAGGCGCCATCTCTGGAGAGAAGGAATGGGCAACGTTTTGGGTCAAGTCCCTTACATCGACGTCTCGACCCGAAACGTCGGCCATTCCTTCTCTCCAGAGATGCTGTCTGTCCCGCTGTTACTCCAGCATTTTGTGTCTACTTTTGATTTAAACCAGCATCTGCAGTTCTTTCCTACACACACTGTCTGTGATACTATTGGGGGAGATGACCTCTCAGGGGAAAGCAACTAGCACAACAACTGGCTTTGTTGTATGACGTGGAGGGTCAAAGAGTAAGTGAGAGTTTATGCGGTTCCTCAAGAGGTCATGATAGGGGACTCTGCAGTCCGGAGCGCAGTTCGGATTTCCATGGCAAAGGGTAAGATGGTATGTTTATTTCCCTTGTGCCAGGAACAAGGATGTCAATCAGTGTGCACATAACATTCTGAAAAGTGAGCCTGTGAATTTACCCCGAGTTCCCAGTTGCCTATCTCTTTCATTCTCCGCCCCATTCCTAATCTGTCAACACAAGGAACTGCAAATGCTGATTTATAAAAAGAAGATGCAAAGTGCTGGAGTAACTCAGTGGGTCAGGCAGCATGGATAGGTGATGTTTTGTGTCGGGACTGAAGAAGCGTCCTGACCCGAAACATGGCCTGTCCTTTCCCTCCATAGATGTGGCTGACCCGCTGAGTTACTCCAGCACTTTGTGTCAGACCTATCTATCTGTGGCCTTCTATTAGGCCTGATATATAAGCTTGAGATATAACACTCTGCACTCCATCTGGGTACACTGCAGCCGTGCGGACTATATATGGATTTCCATGCTGTTGCTGGGCTGCAGGCAGCGGTCCTTTTGCCAGCTGGAATTTTGCCACATTAAGCCAAAGAATAACGTGTTCTAGTTAACACCTTGATATTTATTTTGTGAATCTTAGCTTGATACAGTGTCCATTTAAAAACCATCAATAGCATTTAAAATCTTTTAAAATAATATCATTATTGCATTGAGATAGGCTTGCACTAAATTTGTTAATATCAACTTTAATCTAAAGAATTGCAGGAAGAGGGGGCTGCACATTGGCGTAACAGAAGAGCTGTTGCCTTACATTGCCAGAGACCTTGGTTTGATCCTGACCACGGGTGCTGTGCAGAGTTTGTACATTCTCCCTGTGACCCTGGGACCCACACTCCAAAGAAGTACAGCTTTGTAGGTTACTTGGTTTTGGTAAAAATTGTAAATTGTTCCTACTGTGTAGGATAGTGTTATTATACGGGTGATCACAGGTCGGTGCGGACTCAGTGGGCCAAAAGGCCTTTTTGCGCTGTATCTAAAGTAGACACTAAAAGTCTAAAGTAAACTCTAAAAAATGAGCTTTAAAATGCATCTCCAAATTATCTGGTCCTTAAGAGCAACTCACCTCTGCAGGTATTGTCTGCCACGTGGGAACTCGATTTGCAGACACATTTCTGTCTTGCGAACTGATTAGGTTATGAACAGTTCACAAGATTGGAACCATGCTGTAACTCAGGGAGAACGTGTGACTTGTTATCTAAGTTTCCACTACTGATGAGGGGCGTTTGAACTGAAACCTTTACTCCGTTTCGCCTTGCACAGATCCTCCCTGAATATATTCAGCATTTTCTTTCTTTATTTCAGATTTCAAGTACCTGCACTTTATTGATTTTCAAGTGGTGTTCTCATGTGTTTGCTACTTCAGTCCTTCTAGATGGTAGAGTTAGTAACTGCAGAGTTGGCAGGTATAAAGGTGGTGGACAGTATATCAATCATGCAGTCTGCTTTGTCCTGGGATGGTGTGGTGCTCAAATATCGAGCAAAAGATGGAGCTAGTCATACATTTGTACACATCCCAGAAAATAGCAAGACAGATAGATAAAGTGCTTATTAATAGCTGACATTGAATGTGGCAATCGGTAGCACTGATTGTAAAAGTGGTGCCAATGGATTTTATTGATTGTAAAGGTGGTGGCAGTGGGTGGGATTGATTGTAAAGGAGATGAAGGCAGAACTATTCATCACATTTTAAATATACAGTATACCTGTTTATACTCTTAGTGTGGCATAGATACAGGACAATGGATCAAGAAGGGGAAAGTTTAAAGATGTGGAATGGCTGGAAGTAGATCAAAGCATTTGACTGCCCAGCTGGCTATCGTGAAGCAAAGTGGATGTGGGTGTGGAGTAAGAATTGTTGCACAAGAGAGCAAACTTGCGTGATTAGACTTCCTGACAGGGCTGGGGAAGATCAGATGGGTTAGTAATTCTGACCTGGATTATAGCAATGCACTTTCAAAGATTCTAATTGAGGCTAGAGGGTTGAGGGGTCGCTGAGAGCCATTAGGGGACAAGGCAATGTCTGAGTGAGACTTTCAGTTAGGGTATGGCTGTCAATTTGGTTGGGTTGGTTATGCTTGATGTTATGCTAGGTTGATAATGTGACATCAACCAAAACAGTGTTGACATAATTAAGAGTGGGAAAGAGAGTCAAGAGTGTTTAATTGTCATATGTAAAGGGCATGGAACAATTAAATTCATACGTTCTGCAGCTTAATGCAGTGACACACAGATAAATAAATAATCAATAAGATGAGAGTTGCAAATGCAGATTAACCGAGGTATGAGCATAATTTAAAAATTTCCTCAACCAACGAAAATGTTCATTCTTGATCCGGTTGCTGCATTCTAATTATTAAACTGCCTTTGTCTTGCCTCGTATAAGATGTGCTGGATTCGGGTACGTATGGGTTATGTTTATTTTCAGCTTTTGTGTTTTTTGGGTAGTGTCTGTAGATCCTTATTTCTGGCAAGTGGTTCATAGAAAACCCAAGACAACATTGCAGATTGCAGTGCACAGGTGAAGGAAACTAAAAACGAAAGAAATTATTTTTTTTGCTGCAAATGACACTGGAGATCTGGTTCATTTTACTCCTCCCACTGGTATTGTCTTTGCTCCAGCATTATTAAAGGAGATCCTTAGTTGTTTTCAGGTGAAAGGATAGGGAGTTCTGCTTATAACATTGAGATGTTTTGAGACCCAAGGAACTGCAGATGCTACAAGCTTGGAGCACAGCACGAAGTGCTGGATGAACACCATGAATCAGGTATCATCTATGAAGGGAATGAACAGATGACATTTTGAGTCAGGACCTTCTTCAAATTCCATTACTTAAAGTCTTCGGTAACAAAGTCTAAAGAAGGGTCTTCCTTTCTTATTAATTCCATCCAGTGATACTGCCTGACCCGCAGAGTACTATATTTTACAGATGCAGGCCACTGATCCATTTTAAATTGGGTCTAACCTCAAATGGTACAGCACATGCAGATTCCTTCCCTGGACGTACATTCTGCTCAATGCTTGCCATTTCACGCAGGTGTATATCACCTCTTGAATATATATGCTTGCAATTTAATCTCCAACTTCTAACATCCTTTTTTTTAGTGATTCTCAAGGTGGTTGCCACTTTGTTGAAGAATTCAACCCCAAGCACCGAACTGATGGAAGTTCGGCGACTGTTTTTATCAGATATGATAAAGCTGTTCAGTAATAGCCGGGAAAATAGAAGGTATGCACCATTTATGGATACACGCTTACTTCTATCTCTGATGTGTTCATTTCAATTGCTTGCATGACAAACAAACTGTTACAGCTATCCTGAGACTAATTTATGTGGATTTTGTATGATTTCAAGCATTTTTTGTTTGGAATAAATATATTTTTTTCAATATTTCCATATTTTGTTGATCACTTTTACTTTCTGTTTCTATTAATTCTGCATTTCCCTTCCATAAAGCAACAACATGGACTGGGTTTAGATAGTTTGTTTCTGTGTCACACGTTATGTATTTCTACTTGTCATAGACAAACAATAGAAATAAAAGAATATACAAAAAGTAATTTCTAGGCAACATTGATGCCCGTATTGTGGTATTGTACACAAAAAAGATGCCGGTATGTACAATTAATAAACATACGTGTCACATGGCCAGAAAAGGTAATAATGATGTAACGTCACAAAAAAGCACTGCCTCTATTTATAGTTTCATAAAAAGTTACCGGATATTGTTTCTGTAGATAGTTCAACAATATTATTAAAGTTAAGCAAGGCAATTTTTTTCCCCACTGCTTTATTAAAAGACTAGAGAGTGTTTTAATTGCTGAAGCAGAACATCTGAAGTTGAAGCAGAACGTCTGGAAGATATGTTTACTGCCCACACATGTTAAATTTCAAGACACACTGATAGGTGAAATGTGTTGTAATTTACAAGATATTCTTTTCATATATGTAACAACTTAATTGCTTGTATGAGCTAATCGTGCTGATAACGTAACATCATAGTGGGCCACATTTTGTTGCCAATTTCTTTTCTCATGGTGCCCATTTTGTGTTTTTTTTTTTCAGATGCCTCTTGCAGTGTTCAGTCTGGCAAGACTGGATGTTCTCTCTTGGATATATAAATCCAAAGTGTTCAGATGAACAGAAAATTACTGAGATGGTGTACAACATTTTCCGTATCCTTCTATACCATGCCATTAAATATGAGTGGGGCGGCTGGCGTGTTTGGGTCGATACTCTGTCAATAGCACATTCCAAGGTAGGGTTTGTTCACTCATAGATTTTACCTCAGTGGTTAATGTCAGTTGTAACTAAAAAATACATCTGTTTATATCCTTTTCTAAGTGCAGTTTGTTATCATCATCATCATCATCATCATCATCATTATCATTATCAGTTAAATAATAAAAGTTGCAGGATTAGTGTCTCGGAGTCTTGTCTTCACTAGAACAGGAATCAATTTTATTTTATCTTTTCCTCTTTAATCTGATTTGGACCCATCAGGCTGAAATTGCTACCAAGAGCAATCTGCTACTCAAAGCTCTATATTGTGCTAAGACTTTGATGATAAGGAATGGCCAGAAAAAAGTTTCACACACAGAAATGACTTCACAAAGGTCCTATTCACAAAATAGCTTCAACTAAATGACAAAGTCTTGTCCCCAGATTATTTATCTGTCATAGTTGTGAAGCTTTGGGAATAGTTCTGAATGTCAGTGGCATTCAAAAGTCTTCAAATATATTAGTCAACAGTCAAGAATGTATTATTGTCATATCTCCTGAAACGGAACAATCAAATTCTTACTTGCAGCTGCACATCAGATAAAATCAAGCAATTAAAATATTTTAAATTTATACATTAAAGATGCTCAGAAATGTTAAAAAATAATTAAATAGTGCAATAAACATAAATAATTAAAACAAAGTAACTTATCCCATTCTAACATTTCCTCTTTGCAGCTGTCAAATCTCCATTGAATCCCCAAAGTGGATTAATAGAAATAAAATAAAAATAACAGGCAGTGTTGAAATATATCCTCTAGGAAATTGTCAATACATTCACACTATTGACGTTGATTTCTTTAGTTATCAGTAATACTGATTAAGTTTCCTCAATGGTTCATGAAGCCATTTGCTAAAGCTCCATATTGTGATTAGGCTTTGATCATATGGGCAGGCCAGAAACAAGATTTCATTAATGAGGCTGACATTACAAAAGTCCCACTCCCAAAATAATTGGCAGACCTAACATGGGGTACGAGCCATCAGCAGATTCCCTGGGGTGGGTTTGGATTGTTTTTTGGTACTTAAGTATGATTCAGTTTAAGAAGTTTATTCAACACAAAGCTTTTGTTGCATGCTAACCTGTCAGCGGAAAGGCAATACATGATTACAATTGGGCCCTCCACAGTGTACAGATACATGATAAAAGGAATAACGTGAATAATGTTTAGTGCAAGATAAAGTCCAGTAAAGTCAGATCAAAGATAGTCTGAAGGTCTACAATGAGGTAGATAGTGGGTCAAGATTGTTCTCTAGTTGGTGATAGAATGATTCAGTTGCCTGATAACAGTTGGAAAGAAACTGTCCCTGAATCTGGAGGTGTGTGTTTTCACACTTCTGTACCTCTTGCTTGATGGGAGAGGGGAGAAGAGGTAGACTGGCGTGTGACTCGTCCTGTGATTGTGTATTGTATTGTATTGTATTCAAATTTATTGTCATTGTCTCAATTTGAGACAACGAAATGAATTTCCCTTACAGGCAGTATCATAAAAAAAAATCACAAAAAAAAAAAAATAATAATAAATAAATAATAAAACATATTAAAAATAAAATTGAAATTGAATTAAAAAAAAGCACAACCACAGAAAGTCCACGACACTATACTGTATTAGATTGGGGCTTGTGAATGCATTACACTGGAAATATATGATACAAGATGATTTATTCAATCTTTGACATGTTTTAGTGACATTTTCTCACCTGCACTATCAGTGCAGGTGCAATGGCATGTCATTGATGCAACTGGTTATGGCGTGTTACTTAAAGATTTATACTGATTAAATTCTAACATTCCCTGCTTGGAGTTAGTGACTAATTCTTCTCTAGCATTGTACGGCGGGCGAAGTGAGAATATAGAAATAAAGTTTAAAACCTTATTGCAATGAAAGATAGCTAATTGCAAATTAAGGAAGGTAGTATGAATTAATCTTATCAATCTTTTGGAATATTTAATAATTAGAATATCAGTGTTTACTCAAGGATTGTGGTATTTATTTGATGATTTGTGGGATGTATAGAAATATACCAACATTTGTTCCAACCATAATTAATTGTTTTAGTTGTTTAAATGTCATAATTTAACATCAATTCATAAACAGCTGCTCATTAATCTAACTCAAACAATGAGATATCCTTCCAAGGTGTGAGCAATAAATTTAATCATTTTACTGAGCTCATTTCAATATTCTCTCTTCTCAGAAATTGAGCCTTTGAAACTATTCTGCTGTTATCCGAAGCTAATTGTAATTAATGCTTCATCTTCAGAGAAGTTTGAAAATACTGTTGACTGTTGCACACACGAACAAGATCTCCTGTAGATATTGATGACAATTGGATTAATCGCTAGTTCTAACTAATTAGAACTTCATGACACCATTTTTAAACTATGCTATTAGAATTATTTAAAAATGAAGGAAGTACATTGCATAAAACAGCCTAATAAGTATATATTCTTTTTTGTCTCAGTTGTGCTATATTTGGTCATTTATAAATTGACAGCAACTTTATGATATTACTTTTTTATGTAAAAACATAGAAATAGTATCGGATTTAGATAATTCAGTCTCTCATGCCTGTGCAAGACCTAACTAGTGCATAATATTCAGATGTTGTCCAACCAGGGGTTAAAATAATTGTAGAGTCCTCTTCCACTTGCATACTCTTTCAATAAAATCCACCGAACTACTTTCCATCCTAATTGCTTTACTGGGATATTAACATGCAGTTTTTCATGCACAAGAGCAACCGAGCCTTTCTGTACCCACCTTTAAACATTCTATTTTTTTTCTATTAGTGTCAAGAACCACACATTTTTCCACGTTATTTTCCATCTTATGTATCCTTATCCATTTTGTGGACACTTTTCTGTGTCTTTCTTGCAGGCCACACTGCCACCTAGATTTGTATCATTGGCCAATTTGGATTGTTGTGTTGAATGCCATCATCCAAATCACTGTAATCGACTATAAACAGCTGGACCTTCAGAATATTTTTTTTGCCTTCCCATAATTCACAGCTTCCCAACCTGATAATGATGTTTTCTTACCTCCAATTGATTTTTTTTTCTTCTGTTATTTTCTTTTAAAACCAGTGTTTTTTGCAAATGAATCCTCCAAAACTATGCTTTTTGGGGGATTTTATTGTATCTCATACAAACAAATTGGCTTGTTTTAACTGTGTGAAATACTTTAATTCTTTAGATATCTATTAACTACAATAGATTGTAATTGATTTATCTATTTCTGAAGGTCACATATGAAGCTCACAAAGAATATTTGGCCAAGATGTATGAAGAATATCAAAGACAAGAAGAAGAAAACATCAAAAAAGGGAAAAAAGGAAGCGTTAGTACAATCTCCGGCCTGTCATCTCAAGTAGTTGGATCTAAAGGAGGCATAGAGATCAGAGAAATCGAAGATGCTTGCCAAATTCAGAGCCCAGAGAGTGAAATAGATTACTCTGTCAATACAGACTCTAAAAATCTCTTAATTGAAGCAAGAGTGTCTGGTAATGGAGCAGATAGTTCAGGCAGATCAACAACTGGAGTTCATGTGGAGGTTCATGATCTCTTGGTGGATATCAAAGCTGAAAAGGTAGATGCCACTGAAGTGAAGCTGGATGATCTGGATCTGTCTCCTGAGACGTTGGTAGCAGCAGAGAGTTGTAATCTGGTGGAAGTAGAATCACTGTTGGACAATGTGTATACCTCTGCTGTTGAGAAACTTCAGAGCAATATCACCAGCAGCTCCATGCCACAACAAAGGGAACAAAGAGACAGTGGTCCTTTGATATCTTTAGTAGATGAAAAAGACGAAGAGCCAGTTAATTGTACTTCATTTAGTTTTGATAAAGCAGCAAACCATCAAGAAAAGCTATTGCCTGAACTGCCATCTGCTGATAATCTTTCTGTTGCAAATGTATCGGAGAATCAAATTCACACCAGTGCTACCGATAACCTGGGGCTGTTGGCTCACATGACGAGTAATTCAGACAATACTAGTCCAAAACCTATAACTGAAGATAAGAAATTTAAAATCTCAACCAATCTGGAAGAAATGTGTATCTTGACTGAAGCAGAAGGAATTGTTCCAAAAGTATACGCTGAAATGATTGGTACACCAATTGATTCAGAACTATCTTTGAAAAAGTCTATTGGTAATTTAGATGCTTCCAGCATGATATCCGACACTGACAGATCAGATGATGGAAAAGAAGCAGGGAAAGAAATTAAAAAGATTCAAACCACTGCAACAACCCAGGTATGATTAAAGAATAATCCTATTCCTTTCTCCTCTTATTAATTATAGATGTTTTATAAAATTTTAATTCATTTTATAATTAATGTAACTCATTTGTCAGAAATGTTTACACCTCTATTCCTCCTATGGATCAGTAGTGCTTGTTTCAATCTTTTGCCATGCCACCTGCAGTGTTTATAATCATAATAATATTTTCATGACATCCAAAATTGCCTGCCTTCATTGGTCAGGGCATTGTGAAAAGAGTCAGGAAGTCACGAAGTTAGATGTGGCCCTTGTGGCTAAAGGGGTCAGGGGGTATGGAGAGAAGGCAGGTACGGGATACTGAGTTGGATGATCAGCCATGATCATATTGAATGGCGGTGCAGGCTCGAAGGGCCGAATGGCCTACTCCTGCACCTATTTTCTATGTATCTATGTCACGATGCAGCTTGAGACCAACTTGCTGCTTGAATTCTGCCCACTGTGCAGAATGCCTCTTGGATATGGAGAGCCACCTCTCTTGCTCATCACATTCAGAAGATTCGAGTCATGTGAATCCTCCCTGTGCCTGCAAGATCTTGACCTTATATTTCCAGAAATAACCTTGATGGCAATTGTCAACTGTATAGTATTCATATTTTGCTTTCCCCATTTTGGGCATTAAGGCAAATAACCAATCCAAAGGCTATACTGTTCAGTGTGCAATTATGTAAAATATATCATTGTGTTAACTTAATTAATTCTTATATATGGTGGTCTTGTCATTATCTGAGGTTACTGATTAAACTTGCCAGATTTCAGAACATCCACTCCTTGCATTGTACTTAAAATTTAAAAAATCTAGTTGCTGTTTCTGCAGCCTGCGACAAAACATGAACTAAATTGAATTGAATACATTTTATTAGCCAAATATGTATACATACAAGGAATTTGCCTTGGTGCTTTGCCCACAAGTAACAACACGATATATAGTAAACAATTAAGAATAAAACATTATAATTTAAATGTGTGAAGAGTTAAATAAAATACCAGACCAAAAGGACGCTACAGACTTTTGTTTGTTGAGTAGAGCTATGGCTTGTGGAAAAAAGCTGTTTTTATGTCTGGGTGTGGCGGCTTTGACATTCCGGAGTCGCCTTGCAGAGGGAGGTGCTTCAAAGAGTTTGTGGCCAAGGTGAGAGGGGTCAGAGATGATCTTACCTGCTCGCTTCCTGGCCCTTGCAGTGTACAGTTCGTCGATGGGGGGAAGGTTGCAGTCAACAGCCTTCTCGGCTGATCGAACGATGTGCTGCAGCTTCTGGATGTCATGCTTGGTGGCTGAGCCAAACCAGACCATGATGGAGAAGGTGAGGACAGACTCTATGATGGCAGTATAAAACTGGACCATCATTGCCTGTGACAGATTGTGTTTTCTCAGCTGCCGCAGGAAGTACATCCTCTGTTGGGCCTTTTTGACTGTGGAGTCGATGGTGGCCTCCCATTTAAGGTTCCTGGAGATGATGGTCCCAAGGAACTTAATGACTCCACAGATGTGACTGTGGTGTTGATGATGGTGAATGGGGGGAGGGGAGGGGGAGCTCTCCTAAAGTCTACAATCAATTCCACTGTCTTAAGAGTAAGAGCATTGAGGTTATTGCAATGACACCAGGACGCCAGCTGCATCATTTCCTGTTCGTAGGCAGATTCTTCCCCATCCTGGATCAGTCCAATCAGGGTTGTGTCGTCCGCAAACGTGAGAAGCTTGACGGAGGAATCTGTGGAGGTGCAGTCGTTGGTGTTGAGAAAGTAAAGGAGCGGGGAGAGTACGCAGCCTTCCCGTGCTCCTATGCTGAGGGTTAAGAGGTGCTTTCTCAGCCTCACATTTCTCTTCCTGTCTGTCAGGAAGTTGGTGATCCACTGACAGAGGGATTCAGGCACAGTCGACTGGGAGAGTTTGGAGTGTAGTAGCCCTCCACAAACAAAATCCTTGCATTGGTCCCCTGGTGGTCTAGGTGCTGGAGGATAAAGATTGGCTGCGGCATCCACTGATCTATTGGCCCGGTATACAAACTGCATGGAGTTCAGCAGGGGCTTTGTGATATTTTTTCAGGCAGGCCAGCACAAGTCTTTCAAGGGTCTTCATGATTACAGGCCTGTAGTCGTTAGGACCAGTAATCCTTAGTTTTTTGAGTACAGGAACAATAGTGGAGACTTTGAAGCAGGCAGAGACAGTGCAGGTGTGCGGGGACTGGTTGAAAATGTCTGTGTAGGCTGGTGCCAGTTGTTCGGCACAGAGCTTGAGGGTAGTGGGGGAAACATTGTACTGTCCTGGAGCTTTCCGGCTTTTCTGTCTTCTGAATAGCTTCTCCACCTCCTCAAATGAAAAGGAAACAAAAGAAAATTTACAGTAGCCAATTAGCCAACAAACCTGTATGTCTTTGGAGTGTGGGAGGAAACCACAGCACCCAGAGAAAACCCATGCAGTCACAGGGAGAACATACAAACCACGAAATGACAGCATCGGTAGTCAGGATTGAATCCAGGTCTCTGGTGCTTTAGGCAGCAGCTCTACTGCTGCACCACTGTGCTGCCCTTGTATGTGATGTTTTTAGTAGCTGGTGCTGTGTTATGATCATCCTTTTTTATATTTATGGATGGGTAAAGACGACTGATTTGAAGTTAAAAGTTTATTTCTGCTGTGTTAGGATGCTGAGGTTAACTTCAATAAGCATTTTTTTGGTTCTAGACTGTGAATGTCCATCATAGGATATTTTCTCTCATTGACATTAGCTGTTATAACGCACGTTTGAATCGTGCTCAGAGTCCGGTGGTGGGGTTCAAGGTTTTTTTATTCACAGCTTGCATTTGTTCCATATCTATGAGAGGAGACAAATCTAACAGGACAAATTCACAGTCTACAAGCAACTGCTTTCTTATCAACACAAGATAATTAGACTATCAATCTCTGTGGCCCTTCTCACTGGCTCAAACCCTATCACCCAGGTCCTATCCCTTCCCATTTGGTCTTGATCCCAGGGGACTGCTTGGCATTGCCCTTGTCGTAATAAGGGGATATAGTTCACAGTTCTGCCTTAGTTTTGATCAATTCTAACCAGTTTTGGCTGGTAGCTGTCGACTCGGGTTACCTGAGTTCACCACCTGTGTTTTTCAAGGAGTCAGTGATTTATAACAAACCCACTCCAGCAATTCTTTGTAGTCCCCACAGTAGCCAATAAATTATGTGCAGGTTCAAACACAATGGAATCCTGGAATACACATATTTGTTTTGGAATGGTCATTTTATAAAATTTATCTGACCTATCACTTGCAATTTCACAACGCCTCACAGACTTAGCAAGAAACAAAGTGCTGGAGTAACTCAGCGGTTCAAGCAGGATTTCTGGAGAACATGGTCCATGTGCTGCCTGACCCGCTGAATTACTCCAGTACTTTGTGGCTTGCTTTGTAACCAGCATTGCAGTTCCTTGTATTCTCACAAACTTATATGTATTAAATGTATACATGGCCTGCCTCTTACTGGTTTAATTGGTTGCATCCTAATGTTTTCTGATTGATTTTCTCTTAGTGACTTTATTCCCAAACTTTGGAATTTAATTTTGAAGATATCTTTATGGCATTCATATTCCACTTGAGTAGCTTACAAAAATCAACGGTTTAAACATTGAAACGCATGGAACTGCAGATGTTGGTTTACAAAAAAAATACTGGTATGAACATTAGATTCTCCAATATTAAATAATACTGACCCAATCTTATCTCTCTTTCCTGTTGCACTCCCACCCCCCCCCCCCCCCCCCCCCCCCCCCCCCCAATATCCTGCCCCAGTCAATCTGTTCCTTTCCCTTCCTTCATGCATTCATCTCCCACCCTTGCTTCCCTATTTCTCTCATCTCTTCTTCATTCCCATCCCCTTCCACCTATATCTCTCCCTCCGGCTTTACATTTCACTCCCGCTTGTCTCCCTTTATCTGACACCCTTTTGTCTCCTTTTCATCTCTATCCTTTGTCACTTACTCCACCAATCTGCCAATCAAACTCCCAACTTTATCCACCTATCACTTGCCATGCTTTGTCCCACCCTTATAGAAACACAGAAACATAGAAAATAGGTGCAGGAGTAGGCCATCCAGCCATTCGAGCCAGCACCACCATTCAATATGATCATGGTTGATCATCCAAAATCAGTACCCCGTTTTGCTTTTTCATCATATCCCTTGATTCCTTTAGCCCCAAGAGCTAAATCTAACTCTCTCTTGAAAACATCCAGTGAATTGGCATCCACTGCCTTCTGTTGCAGAGAATTCCACAGATTCACAACTCTGGGTGAAAATGTTTTTTCTCATCTCAGTCCTAAATGGCCTACCCCTTATTCTTAAACTGTGACCCCTGGTTCTGGACACCCCCAACATCGGGAACATTTTTCCTGCATCCAGCCTGTCCAATGCCTTAAGAATTTTATATGTTTCTATAGGATCGCTTCTCATCCATCTAAATTCCAGTGATTATAAGCCCAGTTGATCCATTCTTTTATCATATGTCAGTCCAGCCACCCCGGGAATTAACCTATGCTGCACTCCCTCAATAGCAATAATGTCCTTTCTCAAATTAGGATTAGGTCATGCACAGTTCTGGTATAGCCAGTAAATTTCCCAATTTGCGGGTTTGGTTTGCAGACACGACCTGCACGTGTACGATAATCACCTCCGCCAGACACCTCCTCCTTCGCTAGGGAAACAAATTCCATGCCGGGTGAACGTGGAGGAGAAGACACCGGCGGAGATGGGGGCACCGGGGAAGGCAGGGATGGCGTTGGCACCGGCGGAGGAATGGCTGAAGCAGCATTTGCAGAGCTTGCGGGAAGCCCCGCAGGCTGGTCCGGGTAGGGACGTGGAGGTGCTGGGACGTGAAGGCACTGCAGAGGGTGGTGAAAATTGCCCAACGCATCACCGGTTCCACGCTCCCCTCCATTGAGTCTGTCCAAAGCAAGCGCTGTCTGCGGAGGGCGCTCAGCATCGCCAAGGACTGCTCTCACCCCAACCATGGACTGTTTACCCTCCTACCATCCGGGAGGCGCTACAGGTCTCTCCGTTACCGAACCAGCAGGTCGAGGAACAGCTTCTTTCCGGCAGCTGTCACTCTACTAAACAACGTACCTCGGTGACTGCCAATCACCCCCCCCCCCGGACACTTATTATTTATTTCTTATTCAAATCGTTTGCTATGTCGCTCTTCAAGGGAGATGCTAAATGCATTTCGTTGTCTCTGTACTGTACACTGACAATGACAATTAAAATTGAATCTGAATCTGAATTAACTGGAAGGAGGTGTTGGCGTGTTCGCCTATAAATGCTGTTGTCAATACTGACCAGATACGAGCGTGGTTCCGCAGTAGACCCCAGAATGACTCCGAGGCGGTCGTAACCTTGCAGTGACCGCAAGCGGACAACCTGTCCCTTGTTGAGCGGTTGAAGTGGAGAGCTGGTTTTATCGTAGTATTTTATTTGTATGGTGCGGCGGCGTTGGAGCTGGGATTGGATAACTGGCGGCGTACGAACCTGTGTTTCTAGTAGTTGTTTGGCCATAGGCAGAGTGGAGTGGGTTCACCGTGACATGAGCCGGTCGGCTGCAGATCCTAGGAGAGGATCGCGGACGATGTTCCGTAGGTTGAGTACGTCGAGATAAATATTAGAGCCGGCCCTGTGTGAGCGTTCCATTAGTTCCTTTGCACTTTTTACCGCGTGCTCATCCAGGCCGTTGGACTGCGGGGATGCTGGTGATGTGGTGAAAGTAGGAATCGACTAGAACCAGGTATTGTTTGCCACGCCACTCGAAGATGTCGGCTGCTACTGTGGACCAGGGTAAGTCCGGCGTAGGGTGCGAGAGGAGTGGTTGCTTCTGTTGGTGCGGGGTCAAGCTATTGCAAATCGGCCAAGCAGCAACCTTCTCTAGAATGTAGTTAGCCA